>NW_025397325.1:0-4259 GCF_016433145.1 Gracilinanus agilis | reverse complement strand
GAGAGAGAGAGAGAGAGAGAGAGAGAGAGAGAGAGAGAAATTCAGTCACTCATTGGAGAATTTGCCTACAGGAAGTCAGTAGGGGCACCAGACACTCCTGAAAGGGACTAGAATAAGCTCTTTGCTCTTAGTTCATACTCGAATTTCTGGTGATCAATAAAGCCACTCAGCAGTTTAATAGCAAGTAAGTCCCTTAATGCCTATTTTGGAAAATGTGCGTATATACACTGCTTCCTGAATAAGGAGGAACCCCAAGGTTTTCCCATGATCTTGTCTCCTTTCCCCAAATAGATTTCAATCTCCTCTAAGTCAAGGACAATGGCTTCTTCTTTTACACAATCTCCATCCACTTCTAGTGTGGAACCTGGATAAATGATAACCATGAGAAGCAGCATAACATAGTGAATACATGGAGTTGACCTTAAAGGCAGAAAAAAATGGGTTCAAAACTCAGCTTTTAAATATACTAGCAAAGTCATCCAGTATCTTTCTGTATTACGTAAGTAACTCTGAAAAATTATAAATAGCAGAGAAGGTACAAGCCCTGATGCCACTAGTAGAGGGAATATCTTCATCCAGGAATTCCTCATACCAATAAAATCACAAGTCCCATCCCTACCCTTGTGTTGTAAGCACTGCTTAGAGATGACTTAATCATATTAGAAGGGAACTTTGGGATCTAAACATGATTCTTTAGTGAACCTGAAATCTAGGTTGTTGAAGTGACTTGTCTAAGGTAATGCAGCAAGTTACTGATGGATCTAGGTTTGGAATCTGTCCTCTTAGTGACATACATATATGATGACAGCTTGTTTATAGAGTTGAAAATTGCTACAACTAAATACTTTTATTTTTGTGTAAAATTGTTAACTCAGGAAATTTTTTATTGATATGAAGCAGAATGAGAATCATTGAGAGTGATAGCATGTAATCAACTTGACATCGATAGAACATGCTTTAATGCCTAGCCTTGAAGTACATTAATTATATAATCTTCCTCATCCTTCTAAGGGGAATATTATTCTTGTGATGATAATAATCATAATAATAATTACTGACATTTCTATAGGACTCCAAGGTTTATGATGTATCTTTCTCACTATTAACAGAGGTAGATAATGCAAATACTATTGTTCCCATTTTAGAGATAAGAAAACTAATGTTCAGAAATGAGCTATCTTACCCAAGATCATATAAATGATAAGCACGTGGGCTGATATCCAAACCTAAGTCCTTTGACTGTAAATCTAGCATTCTTTCCCTTATTCCACTAAACTAATGCTTCTTAAATTTAGCTATCTGCTTTTGTTTCATATTTCCTTTTCAGGGTGCTAAATGTCATTCCATTTTTCCATGACTACTTTTTGATTTGTCTAAACAGCATTCTCTGTCATGTCACCAGCTTTGTTTTATTGATTCAAATGAAGGAGGTGCTTTGGCCAGGGTTCTCTAGTAAGAATGGGGCAAGATCACAACTCACAGAATCACCAAATTTTAGATATAACAAAGCCCCACTCTAACCTCAATGTCAGAGAGTTTAGAGAATGTGTTATAGTTAAGGTTGTATTTCCCAGTACTTAAATTAGTATGTAGAGGGCCCAAAACTGATCCTGAACCATTCTAAATTTCCAACTAGAATGCTAAGTGTTACGTGAGGAATGTTGCCTTTTGGTCTGACTAATTCCAAATTTAGAAGAGTATCTTCCCTTGAACCAAAATTCAGCCATATTTCAAAAGAAGCAGAGAATTAAAAAAAATCCACCATTTTAAGAACCAACCTTATGTATCTAATCTATTATCCACAGAGGTAAATTTTAGGTCAGTAAGATGTGATGACTACTAGTGGTCTTTAGCCAGAATATGAGGGTACTTGTCTCTAAAAGGGTCGGGGAATCTTTAATCAATCACAGATTGTGCACATGAACCACAAAGCATTTTGTACCAAATCTAAGTGGGGGTAGAAAGATTTCCAACACTGAACTCTCAGACCCCAAAGTAAAAAAACGAGAGCTCATTGTCTAAGCAGAAAGAATTTCGTCTGCCATACCATCTATTAAAATCCAACAGTAAAAGAGAAATGTTTGGACATTTATGTTATCCTAGGAAAGATCTGTTTATGCCAGAAGAACTTCTAATCTATAAACTCAAGGAATTTGGGTAGGGCAGTGGAGAGGGCAATTAGGATTCCTATTTTAAATTTACACATATGTTGTTTTAAAGACAAAATAAATGCTTAAAAAGACATTTTCCCAAGTCATTAGGAAATACATAGTTCTTCAGGAGGCCATTAGACCTCTTCAGATGTCTCTTAGAGAATATAGTCATTTGTCATCATCCTAAATAGAAGCTCCCATTGATGTAGATGGGTCACAAGAATAACAGCACAGACATAAAAATGATTCAAGAGAACTTTTACTGGGAATTGTCTTTGTGGAAATGAAATAAGTTTCACTCTAGTCTTCATGACTCGAAAGTACAATGAGCTAGAGGTAGGGGTCAAGAAGTAAGCATTTAATTTAGTCAATTTCTATTAAAAGGATGTTTTCTTTGTAACATGTATGTGCCCAAAGAATTGAACCAAAGTTTAGCACGATCCACAATTTACCATTCCTTTAGGAGCGTGTGCTACAATCAATGATTCATGGAAGTCAGAAATGGCCAGAGTCCAGTGAACCCCAACATCTGCCACAGCTTTAGAAAAATATTGGAAGTCAAAAGCTATCCATGGTAAGAAAATCATGTTTTCCCCTCTTAGTTAAGTCTTTGTCAAACTTTCCAGTTTGGAATAAGACACCATGATTCCTTTCTTTGGACTACTTCCAACATACCCTGCATAGACATTTTGTTTATTTTTTTCTTCTTCACTATTCAGTTGGCCTCTTTAATGCCTTCAACTTATATGTCCTCTCATATCCTGTAGACATTTTTCCCAGGAACACATAGCCATACCCCAGCCCCAGGTCTATCTTAAACCAATTTAAACCAAGTCTTAAAACTAGCTTATGCTAGTACCCAAAAAGGGTCAATAAAGAAGATCAAAATCAAATGAAAGAGTTTTCTCCTGGCATCTCAGCTTGATTTTAAGTTTTTATTTCCAAATCTTTCTGAAAAACACTTTGTAGAAATTTTGACATTTTCCAAATTGACTTAAATATTGTGTAATTAATTTCTGTACCCTTGAACTACAATTCCCAGCACTCCACTTTCCTGCTCACGTTGAGTGCTAACATAGGGAGGATATAAGTTTGGTGAAGCCTCGCTCTCTTCTTCCTGTAATGGCAGCTGCCAGCAGTCTTTTTAAACAGCCAAGAGAATTTAGCTATTTGTTTTTATTTTGTTAGATAATTACCCTTTTATTCCTTTACTTCTAGTGATTATTAATAAACTTTATAAAATATGATACTCAGAGTATTAGACATTAATTTAAATCCTACAATTTCAATATTAAAAGGATCTGGGATTTCAGTTGTGAAAACTCCCTCTGTAAATACAGATCACATATTCTTATTTATAATTTGGTAGATGTACCTTGAGAACTGCTGTGGCTGAAAATTCTATCACGCTAACGTACTGATGAGGGTCTGCAAAGTAATTAGCCATGTTCTGGGACAACAGATATTTAGCCCAACAATGGGCGCCCGATTGTGGCCTTTCAAACTAGATTAGATGTACCTATTGACATAGGCTAGGAATACAGAGGGTCATTTCCCAGTCCCAGTGAGGCATCAGAGAACATGGAAGAGATTCAGGGTGAACATCAAAGCTAAACTCCTTACCCTTTTGCCCCAAGTACCCAGAGTTTTTTTTTCCACCTCATACAATTTACTATATTACAGGCAAAGGCAATGGTACTCCCCTTGTGTATCTATTCATGTAATATATTTAGAGAGAGAGAAATTGATGCACAGAGTTATGACTACCTGACTAAGTTTGCACAGTAATGAAGAAAGAACTGAAACTAGAATGTCTCAGCTTTTAGCTAAATTCTCCAGCAGAAAATGAAGGATGACCAAACAAAATAATAGTGATAACCCCATTTCCATAGAGTTTAAAGTTTGCAAAACATTTTGCTTCAAAATAACCTCATGAGGGAGGGTGTGCAAGTATTCCTGTCTCCCTTTTATAGATTGGGAACCTCAGGTTCTGAAAAGTGAAGTCACTTAATCATGCTCACACAGCTGGTTCTGTGGAACCTGGGCAGGTTCCAGCTGTGTGTCAGTGACAGAGAGAGAGAGAGAGAGAGAGAGAGAGAGAGAGAG
>NW_025397324.1:0-5126 GCF_016433145.1 Gracilinanus agilis | reverse complement strand
CCTTCCTTCCTTTCTTTCTTTCTTTCTTTCTTTCTTTCTTTCTTTTTTAAAAAACCCTTACTTTCCATCTTGGAGTCATTGACTCCTAGGCAGAAGAGTGGTAAGGGCTAGGCAATGGGGCTTAAGTGACTTGTCCAGGGTCACACAAATGGGAAGTGTCTGAGGCCAGATTTGAACCTAGGACCTCCCATCTCTAGGCCTCGTTCTCAATCCACTGAGCTACCCATCTGCCCCCTGAGAGAGTATTTCTAAAGCACATTGGGGTAAGAATTTTGCTCTCTAATGTTTCAGTTACTAATGCAAAGGAAATGTCTTATCATTGGGATGGATGGCTTCCAGTTTCAGAAATATTAAAAAAAAAACTAAAAATATTATATAGTGAAAAAATTAGAAAGAATGAGAGGTAGAAGAAAGAAGCTAGGAGCATGAAGTGACAGAAAAGAGGAAACAAGAAAATGGAACTTTGGACTCTGGTTGCCTAGTGAGACAGAACTCCTTGAAGGTAGGGAGCTGTACCTGATAATTGTTTTTGTATTCTCCTCAATACCTAGTGCAGTGTTGGATACTTTATAGGGGTTTTGTAAATACTAGTTGGATTGAATTCAGTGGAGGAGATTGAAGTATGAATAAGGAAACAATTCTGTATCTATCAGTTGACATTTAGAAAATCCTCAGCTTCCATCTTAGAATTGAAATTGGTACCAAGGCAGAAGACTGGTAAGGGCTAGGCAAATTGGTGTTCAGTGACTTGTTCAGGGTCACACAGTTAGGAAATGTTTGAAGCCAGACTTGAATGACATCCACAGTCCAGGCCAGGCTCTGTCTATTCCCTGAGCTACCTAGCCAACCCTCATCAAATAGACCTTTAAGGAATCCTTATATGTATACATTTCGATTTGACTTAAATTAGAATTTTCAGAAATATTGGTTTATTTTGACATATTGGTTCTTTAGAGATACAAATATGACTGACATTTTAAATTCCTTTCCAACAATATTTGTTGAAAATTGTTTTTAAAAAAGAGATTCCTTTTCAGTGGACAAGGCTATTATTTTCCTTCAGTTCTGGGATGTGAGTTTCTTTGTTTTTACATGAGATAATCTTCATATTTTCCACATCTGTTTCAGTAATCATTGGTTTTGGAAGCCTAAAATATTTACAAGTTCATAGTGATGCAGAATATTCCATTGATTTTCGCCCATCTCGCCTGTCAGACTAACATTATGTTCTTGAAGTTTTCGTATCTTGATGTATTAAAAAAGCCATTTGGTTCTGATTATTATATGAAACAATTTCAACTACATTGCTTCTTTACATATATTTTCCTGTAATTGATGTTCTTGTTACTCACGTCTCATTGTTTTATTGATACACTGTACTAGATAAAACTAGAGACAAATTACTACTTTATTCTTCTGTAACTTATGTAAAATGAAGATGATAATAACTACCTATAAGAATTATAAAGAAATAGTAACTCAGTGAGGTAATGTCTCTGGAAGGCCTTTAAACATTTAAATTGGTTGGAAAATTAATATTGAATTGAGATTTTGTGAAATAATTTTACCTTCCCCTCTCCTCTTCCCCCCATCTGATTTTAAGTTTTTTTTTTAATTTTAAAATTTAAATAAAACAAAAAATTTTAAATTTTAAAACTGAAAAAGTATTTTCCCCAGGCTATGAATGAGTTGAGTGCTCCCATCTTTTGTTTAGATCTTAAAAGTATAAAAGTATTAAGGGCAGGAAAAACCATGAGCCATTGCTCTAGTAGTCTTGTTGGACTCCAGATACCTAAATGTGTTGACATCTTCTGGGTTGAAGCAAAGACACATCCCTCTTGTGATGAAGTAATGAGAGAAGAGTTGAGGTCTCCAAGTCCACCTCCTTAGTGGCTATCTACCATCAATGGCTATATACCACTGGGATATCCAGTGGTGAAGTCTGAGAGGTGAAGTCAATAGAGGTATATATAGAGCTGCACAAAAGGAATTTGGCCTCTTGCTCTCTTGGATGCTCATTCAGACTGTGGAGGAACTTGGCTGGCTAGTTTTAGGGTGTCTTGAGAGGTTAATTAATAATTATTTAAAGTTAGGAAATATTGCTTCTGGAGAATTTCAGTCATTACAATTGTGCATTTTCATATGGTAGTAACAGTAGGAACTTGTGTTAAAGAAATAATGGGGTATAAAGGGATATAGATTTTTAATGATGATGATGATGATGATGTATATCTGTCTATGATCTCAGCTGCAGTTGGTGGGAGGACCACCTACTCCTATCACCCTGGCTGCTGCTGTAAGTTATTCCCTTCTCTCTAACATTTCATTTCTTCAACTAATTAATTAATTAAGTAAGTAACAGGCATGGCAATCAATTATTTTTTATTTAATTTTTAAAAATTTATTTAATTTCATTCCTCCATTCATTTATTCACCTAATTCAAACATCTATTTATTTATTTATTTAATAATTATTAATTCATTATTCCTATAACTAATTAATTAGCAGGTAATTCCTTTAACAGCTGCCCAAGTAAGGGCCCTTGAGAGGTTAGATAGATGGTTAACCTCTCCAGGCCCAACCTGGGGTTGGATAGACTGTTGGATGGGCTGTTAATCAGGTAATTTCAGGATCTGACTGCATTTGACTCCCTTCCCAAGGGCCATGATAGAAAGACCACTCAGGAAGGTACTTGTTATTGAACACTCTTTTATCTATAACAGTGGTTCTCAAACTTTTTTGGCCTACCACCCCCTTTCCAGAAAAAATATTATTTAGCCGCCTGGAAATTAAATTTTTAGAAATTTTAATAGCAATTAATAGGAAAGATAAATGCACCTGTGGCCATCACCACCCCTCTGGATCGCTGCAGCACCCACCAGTGGGTGGTGGACCCCACTTTGGGAATCACTGATTTATTTCCTTTCATATTGAATAGTACTACAAAGGGCCAAGGGGTCAAAAAACTGATAAGGAAAACTGACTGGGACTCTCTGGTGTTGAGTTTAGAAGACCAGATGGTCCCTGAGAACTTTCAAACTTGTGTTTCTGTTACTAAAAAGTATAATGTCCAAAGCAGCTGACACAAGGGGCAGTAGCGTCCACTTTGGGAATCACTGATCTGGAAAGGATAACAAGGCCAAGGATTGGGGATTGGAAACCCTTTTGATCTATTGTATATTAGACTAATTAACAATCAGGTCTGGAGGCTACTAATCTGGTGGAGGCTTGAGATTTCACCTTCTTGCTATCTCTGGCCAGACCTGGCCACAGCCAAGCCAGAGAATAGGGAAGGCTATTGCTGCAGATGTATTGATGTATTCAGGCTTCTTCTTCAACCTCCCAGCCACCCTTCAACCACCCTTCAGCCACCCACTGCCCAGATAGAACCACAGAGGTTTGCAGAGATCTGTGATCTCCAGTTCTCAGCCTCTGAGTCCAGAGATCTCCTTCAGTGTGGCTGTCAGGGGGTGTATATATAGGATGGAGTTAACTGACGTTTGCCCCTGGCTCACGGCACCTAGGAACATTCCGAGTCTCTCAATTGCCATCCCTGTCAGCCAAGGTGGCATCCATCTCTTCCCAGATTATGAACATAACACTTGTCAAATATTTGTTACATAAAATAGAATGATCAGTCAATTGAAGTAGATTCTTTGAATTCTTTGAATTCCTTTTATTGCTTCCTTTAATGTATTTTAGGGTAAAATAGTGGAGGCAGCTAGGTGGTTCAATAGAAAGGGCACTAGGTCTGGAGTCATGAAGATGAATTCAAATCTGGCCTCATATATCTACTAGCTTTGTGATCTTGGGCAAGTCACTTAACCTCTGCTTTAATCAACTAGAGAAGGAAATGGTACTCTGCCATGTTTGCCAAGAAAAACCCATGGACAGTGTGGTCCATGGGGTCAGGAAGAGTTAAAGTAGTGAATTAATCCCTAATTTCACTACTCTAACTCTTGGTAGGATTTGAAATAGATTAGATTTGGTTGGCTTTTAAAAAACCTTAAGTTGTAGTTTTTTTTTATGGAAAATTTATTTTTTCATTCTTAAATATTACCTTTTTGGATTTGCATAGATTTAAAAAATTCCAGACTAAAAACTATCTCACATCTGTGATTTTCTCTTTAGGTTTTTTTAACCCTACCCCTTTTTCCATTCAAAATTTTGTATTAACTTTTTTTCATATTGCTATCATTACCTCTTGAAAGTTTGTCAGTCCTCTGAGCTTGGTCACAGAATCATAGATCCTGAATTAGAAAAGTTTTCAGAGACAATTTAGTAAACTCATATCTAAACAAGAACCCCTTTATAGAGTACTTAAAAGGGGTATCTAGCTTTTGTTTCAAGGCTTCCAGTTGAGGATTTCCTGAATTTCTCATCTGTTTTCAAGATCTCTAGGATGAACTCACATACTTTTGTTATCATTTTCTTCCACAGTTAAAATTAACCCAGATACATTCTACCTTTCTTTCCATCCTATGGAACTGCTAGATCCAGAGAATATGATTTTTTTAATAGAGAGTTCTATTTATCTTCCATTTATGTAGTTAGTGGCAGAAATGAGGTGAACTTTGAATAAGATTTTCCTTTTTAGAAATCATTTTACAATCATGAGGCCCATCCCATTATTCACAGTGTCTTCATTCATTTTGTTCCTCTCCTAACTTGGTATCTCATCTTTCTTTCCATTCAATTATTTAAATTCTACTAATCTTTCAGGGCCCAGCTCATGTATAAAGCCTTTCCCAATAATCCAAGCTTACCTGGGCCTCATTTGCCTGCAATCCAAGTAAATATCACATCACATTTATTGTTCTCTCTCATTGTTCATGTGTGGGATGAAATAAAATGACCATCCACAAAATTATAATTACAAACCTGGAGTCAGAGAGAGAATAGTATAAGATGCAGTCTTTATTGCTCATGAGAAAGGGGACACTGACCTAATGGCAATGCCCAATGATAGATACAAGCATCTTATATATTCCTGATGCAAGATTCCCCACTCTTCTGTGTCCAGTACCCCTTGGTATGGGGCCAAACTTAGCCCAATTAGAGAACAAGTTACATAACAGGTGCTTCATCATGAGGCTTGCAGGGGTGGGGGGGGGTGAGGGTGGTA
>NW_025397323.1:0-8207 GCF_016433145.1 Gracilinanus agilis | reverse complement strand
TTTACATATATATATATATATATGTATGTATACATATATATGTGTGTGTATATATATATATATACATATATATATATATATATATATATCGAAGACATTTTTTGTTTAAAGTTTTTCTGATTGTTCTCAGTAGTTCATTCTGAACTAGTGGCTTAGGACACTTTTTGTTAACCATGACCTTTTTTTGAAGCTGATTCCACTTGTGTCTCTTCAAAGGGGGGAATAAGTTAGGGCTGGGCTGGGACAGAATTTAAACAGGAGTAAACTTCCCTGACCCAGAAGTCCCTGAAGTGTTATTCAATTAGATTGCTGACTAATACTTCATATTTGAGCAATGTTTTGAGTGACATAGTACCAGGACACATCAGATAATAGGATACTTTTATTTTATCTGGAGTATTTAACTTGCATTCATTTTTTAAATATTTATTGGAGGGGGAGCAAAAACAAATAAGATACAAATGTGTAATGAAAAGATCAAGGAATTTTAACCACAAATTCAGTATTTAGTAAAATTCATGACCTGCTTTATTTGAAACAAAGCTTATTACAGACTCTGTTCTGTCATTGTTACTAGTTTAACAATTTACTGATGATTTGCTACTAAAAGAAACATAATATGATTACAGACTGAATGGAAAAGAAACTCTTTAAGAGGTTACCAACCTTCTCATTTTGAGAACTAAAGTCCAGAGAACTTTTAACACTTACCCCGGATTTCATAGAACTCATAACCCAGCTTAGTAACCTCAAATTGACCTGGAATATAGTCTTTCTTTCCACTGTACGAGACTGCTAAAAAACAAACTTGGATATCTCAGCTTCTTGCTTGTTTTCCTTGCTCCATCTATCCTGGCTTTCTAGGGTTTTTTTGGTGGGTCTGTGCTAGGCAGCCAGGGTAGTGTTTTGCTCCTGATTTGCAATCCAAGGGAACATGGTTTTTGTTAAGGCCAAGATCATATGAGAATAGACATATCTGGATCTGAAGTATCTATTAACAAATAATATCTATGCCATAAGATATTGGGGCTCAGACAAGTAATGAGATTTTTAAATGTGACTTTCAAGAGAAGTGTACTTCATGTTCAGAGTCATAGGTATTGAGAAGGGGCTCTTCTCCCCATTTGTCAATTTTCTTTGAAAGAGTGGTGATAATATTCTTTTGCAAGTCTGATGTGGGCATTTTTATTTCTGTATTTTACTGTTGTTGACAACATCAATGGAAAAACTGGTTTTTGATGATGATTATTTTCTGGTAGATAATTTCAAATAGTTACAGGCAAAAAAAGCCATAGATTTTCTTTGGGAATGCAGAAAACAAAGATGATTGTGTGCTAATGATAAACATAAAAATACTTTAAAAAAGTATATAAAAGCAAAATTTGAGAATATACTGTTTAAAGATACTATTTAAAAATTTTTTTAAATTATAAATTGCGAATTGTAAATCGGTTTCAAAGGAACAACATAAAGAGTGGTTTGGGGGGGTAAATAGTAGATGTATTGTGTATATTCTCATATTTGTATTTATTCAGGTCCAATTGCTTTTCATTATTTGGATGGGGGTAAATATATGGTTCAGATTTTATATCAATAAGGAACTATTGTAGGGTTACAGAGGTTTATTCCTCCCTGCCCTGAGGCTGTTTGTTCTTGTAGTCTTAGAATAAACTTGCTAAGACTACCATGTAGTTACTAACACATCTGAATTCTAGCTTGTGTGCTTGTAAACGTGTTTTTGTTTGGTTTTTTTTAAACTCAGACAAGCTTCAATTATTACCTTTGGCTTACATTGTTTGGTAGAACAGGAAAGTGATATAGTCAAGAGTGGAGTAGTTCATCTGTAAATGTAGAAACACTTTAAGCTGTGTGTTTTCTTAACTACCGTGTGTACACACAGTTGTAGTGAGAGGGAACTGTGTCTTTTCTGGGGACTGCACTAAGCCAGAACAAAAAAGACCTGCATGAGCTGTCAGTTTGGCCATGAGTGGCATAGAACAATAACCATTGGGTGGAGTGGTAGGGCCCAGGCTGAGGCCTGTAAGCATTGTGACATGCAGTGCTGTGCAGTGCTGGACGGCTCATATTGCTTCTTACTGACTTGCTGCATTCGCATGTAGGCACATGCTTTCTATAGTGCTTTAGCTCTGTTAGGGTTGTTTTTATATGTATCATTTCTCTGGCCAATGACTAACATGTTTTTGAAGGTCTTAGGCTTATAGAATCATCAATCATAGGGTTTTAGGGTTAGAGCAGGAAGTGAAGAATCTGAGGTCATCTCTTCTAACTTCATCATTGGACAGAAAATTGTTGAGGCCTAGAAAAGGTGACTCTCCCAAGGTCACACAGATAATAATTAATATCAGGGTGGTCGGGTTTGAGTCTTGGATTAAGCTTGACTCCTGAGATTCGGTATCATTATTACAGTGGCTCTCTTAAGAGCTATTCTTAAGACTTTAAAAAATGTTCATCTCTTAGCCCTCCTTTTCTTGGTGAAAGTTCAGTCTTTTTTTGGCCTTAGACCTAGGTAGTAGAATCACGTTTTCATGGCGCACTGATCTTTCCTCAGAGGCCATGCCTCTTTACTAACCACTCATTTCTCACTTCCCAATATTTCTGGTCTCCTTCACAAATTGAACTCCTCCCCAAATGTCCTACTCTGTGTTACAGAATAGCATTGTGAAAAGAGCCCTGTGTGTTTTGGGGATACAAGGTATGGCTTTGAATCCTTTTCAGAGTTACCTGGTTGACCCTGAGTACGTTCTTTACCCTTTCTGAGTCTCTAAGATAATGCATTTTTAGACTAGATAGATAACCTTTAGGAGAATTCCTTTCTAATCTGAAATGCTCTCATCTCTGTGAGCCATGTTGCCCTAGGGGTCCAGATGCCAGCAGACCACCACAACCAAACTGTCTTTGCCAAGCTGGCAGGGCCTTAAGCAGAGGTCTGACTCTAATCTCAGACTAAACGAAAGTTTGTTAAGAGAGACATTAAAGGGGTTAGAGTAGCTCTTGGAAGAGAGCTTTTGGGGGAGGGCGTGCTGGACACAACTCAAGAGGATTCTTCTGTACCGATAACTTTCAAAGTGCTTTGCTCACAGCCATCAGAGGATGTTGATTTTGTGAGAAATTCCCTCATTTTACTGATTGGAAACCAGAGCTCTACAGAAAGAAATTGTTTGCCCTAAGGTGGTACATACCTGGAAGTCATGTTACTTCCGACTGCTGACCAAGAGGTTAAAATCATAGTCAGTTCAGTCTAGGTGGTTTCAGAAAAGGAACAAGGTCTAATATTGGGCTATTTGGCAGATGGCAGGACTAAGGAATAAAGGTTGTTTTATGATATTTTGTCTGCATTTGTAAAGTCCTTCAGACTGGGGACTAAGTTTCTGGATCTCCTTCAGTGATTGTGTCTGTTAGGTAATTAGTATCTTAAATGTAAGTGGAAGGGAGAGATGTTAGAATCCAGTCCCCTGAGGTTCCACAGGTCTGGAAAGGTGAAGAGGGCCAGTCAAGATAGGAACCTCTATCCTCCTACTCCAAACCTAGAACCCTTTCTATTATCATGGTGCTTTACCTAGCTTGGACCTTCCAAAAAGCCTTCATCCTCGGGCAGTATTTATTTGATTTTCTTAGCTCTGGGAGTGCTGTTATGCAGTAATTTGCTGGTATGGTTCTTTTCTTGGGACCTTTTAAAGGTAGAGGTGGCAGACTCAATTTCATTAGCTCTTGGCCTTGGTCATTGGCTCACCAGTTGTTTAATTATCCTCCACCTTCCCTGAGTTTCTTTGATTTGCCCATTCCTAGAGAAGTTTCTTTAAATTCAAGAATAGAGAACAATTGAAAAGTCTTGAAGATGGCTTTTAGCATTTCAGAGGTCAGCAATAATTTTTTATTTCTCCGAGTAACAGAGGAGTAGTGGCCACCACTTCAGAACTGATTTCCCCCTCTTTCCTGGGCATTTCTCTGGAACTAGTTTTGCTTTACTTGTGTTTTCCTCATCCCTTCTCCATGTAATTGACTATTATATGTAAATGAACTAAAGCTTTGCTTTTTGTTCAGTAGAATAATTGCTCAAGTTTTTTCTTAAATCATTGTGAGAAATTAAAATGAGGTTGGTCTAACCTTTTATGTGTTCTACCCTGGCCTGAAACAGTAGCTTGGCTATTTTTGTTGTTAGCTAGATTTTTCTTTTTTCTTGGAGGGACTTCTGCCTAGGGCTCCTTTTTATGGGGTATATTCAGGGGGTTCACTAATTAGTGATCCTGAAGGCTTTTGAGGACCATCTTATACTGTTTCTTGAAATTCCTCATTTCATACTGTTATTTTCAGCCTGGTGGCCAGGTTAAAAAGGAGTCTTGAGTGGCTCGGCTCCCAATTGACTGACAATTCTGAATGAAGCACTACTCCAGGGAATACCTAAAATAAATACTTTTTGAGCTGAGTGCTCTGATCACTTCCCCTAGCTGGTCGCCTTCCAGTGTGCCTTCATAATTCTGATAGTTTATGTATCTAGGAAGTCCATTTATTGCTTTTGTTCTCTGGGCTAGCCAACAATTTTCAAGGAAGCTTAAAAATCCAGATTGACTTTGAGATGGCTGATTATCTTAAAGATTCACTCTATTGGAAAGCTAAAAGGATATAAAGGCTAGTTTAATGGTTGGAGAGGCAGCAAGATTTCTTAGAAAGAGCAATGGTCATGAAGTGAGAAGACCTCGGTTCACATCTCTGCCCTGAAACTCAAGATTGGGGAGTGACTTGGGAAGACGTTTAACCTCCTAGTTTTTCTGTTCACTGTAAAATCAGGAGGTTTAGAGTAGATTAGTTCCATTCCAGCATTAAATCCAGTGACTAGATGGGAGGGGAGTCCTTAAAACTGCAAACCTTGTCTCTGTCACTTATTAACTCTGACAAATGGCTTCTCAGAATTTCTGTTTCTTTCCCAAATGGGGATAATTTGTGAAGTTGTGAGCCTCAGATGAGATAGTAACACCTATCTCTTGATGGAGCCTTTGCTTTATAAACTATACCTCTAAAATTCCCAAGTCAGCTGTTCCTATACGTAGGTATACCATGGAACAAAAATGAAACTTCATTAAGTAGGCATAGTATAGTACTCTACTTCGGTTATACATGCAGTTCTTCATTTGCAGATCTCAAAGCACTTAAATATATCTGTAAAGTAGTTTTCCAATGGGAAACGGTGGGACTAAATGATTGATCCTTTCAAATTTATTTTAAGTCAATAACTTTAGCTGGTATTGGATAGGTTTTCTTTTTGGATTCATTAAATGGGAAAGCAGATGTCGGTTTAAAACAGGATAAAGCTCAGAGGGACTCAGGATTTTATAGCTGGAGGGAACCTTACTTAAATACTACTCAGTCTAACTCCTTTTTATAGATGAGGCTCAGGGAGGTAAAGGGATCATATCATCACTAGCCCTACCTTACCTAGCTGCCCTGTTCTGCCCTGGGCAGAGGAATTGTGGGGTTCGTATCCCTCACAATTTTTGAATCAAGCTCCTAGAGAGGAAAATGCTTTTCCCACTAAAGAGAAGTCCATCCCCATTCTATTTGGTATTACTCTGATTTCTTGCTCCAGTCAAATCAACAATTGTTAAGTACTTGGGACAGGCCAAACGCCGCCATGCTTTGGGGATACAAAGATTTTCTTGAGTAGAGATGTGTTGATATACTCGAATAAAATAGAAGTTAGGCATATGATTTAAAAGACATTTAAAAGTAAATTGAATCAGTGTTGATATCGAACTTTTAAATTTAAACATTTTTAAACATTTAAACTGCCTAAATTTTTAGCTGCTGTCCAATTTTTTCATTTTATTCATCTTCTCTAAATTCTTCACTTAAAGTTCTTTTCCTCATCAGAAAGCACTTAAATACGAGAATGTTGTCAAGTTTTTTGTTAACTACAAATATTTTTTGTGTATTTTATCTTTGCTCTTTTAGGTGTCAGCCAATGCACACATTCCTCCAGACTACCTCCTTAAAATTTGTGAGCGGATTGGTCCTCTTTTGGACAGAGAGATACCTCAGAGTGTTCCTGGGGTACAGACTTTACTAGGTGTTGGCCGGCAGTCTTTACTGAGGGCAGCGAAAGGTAAGGCTTTCCTAGCCAAGGGGAACGATGGGCAATTGTAAGAGGGGGAAAATGTGAAAAGCAATTAAGAACTGGGAGATGGAAGGACACATCTTGTTTATATTCTTGTATATCTGGATAATGAAGAGAGATGCTTTGGTTAGTGTGGTGTAAGTTCCTACAACCATCTTCTGCTATGGGAAAGGAAGGGACACGGAATCTTTGCAGACAAACAGCAGATTTTTCATGCTGAATACTAGGGCTCTGCCTCTACTATTCCTGGGATGGACTAATACCAATTTGATAAAAGTTAGCAGTTTCCTTTTACTGCTCAGAATGTTAGGTTTTGGTCGGTAAACATTTAGGAAGCGCCAGTCACTGGGCTAAATACTGGTGGTACAAAAAGAGACAAAATGCTGATTTCCTTTTAAAGAGCCCAAAGTTTTCAGCATCACAGTCTTAGGAACAGTTTTTTTTTTTTTAGTCAAAATACAGATGGTAAACCCATGGACTAATTATTGGTCTTTCCATATAGACTGCAGGAGTGCACTATGGAATGGCTCCGCGTTTGCAGCTCTTCACAGAGGCCGACCTCCAGAGCTACCTGCAGACTATGTGAGAGCACCGAATGTTGGTAAGTGACAGATCCCAGGGCGATTTCCTGACCTCAATGTACATTTCAAGCCTTTTACTGTTAAGGTTCAGGCCTTCTTTTTTCAACATAGCATCTAGTAAGTGTCATCTATATGTAAGCATCCTGTGTGGCTCTGGGGCTACAAACAGTGAAACTCCCTTACCCTCAGAGCTCACGTTCTACTGGGAGAGTTGAGTCATTCTCAGTTGAAGCACTTTCTTTTTCAGATAGACCTATGTGGTTTTACTGCTTGGGCATAGAAATTACAGATGACCTTAGTGTCATTAAAATAATGAAAACGAAAGTACATTTGCTTCCTCTCCCTCTTTACCAAATGCATTTTTTTAAGGTTCAAATACTCCTTTGTTAAATTTTTTTTATGACTACCAAATAAAGCAAACATTTCGAAAATGGTAATTTTGGTTCAGGTTGGTCCTAGAAGTTTGAACAGGAGCGTCTTCTTTTTGCCAAGTCTTAAGGAGGTTGGATTTTACAAGTCATTTCGTTATGTGAATCTTGAAACTATAGCATGTCATTTTTCTACATGTGGGTCAATGAGATGTTTATAAATAAGGCTCTTTCAATATTAAATGTTTATTTAATTTTGAACATGGTATGAGCATTTGATTTATAGGTAAACAGATGTATATATGTGGCACCCAACTTCATCCTCTCATTGGTCTAGGATTTTTATTTCATTGCTATCACTCGAGGGTGAAAAAAGTCTGGCTTATCTTTGGAAGACTGACTTTACCTAATTGGCTCTTGACCTTTTTTCCCCTGTTTTCTCTACTGGTACCTGTCCATTTTGTTTTTATTTTATTATTATATTTTTTAAACTTTTACTTTTTATCTTAGTGATAACTCTTAAGACAGAAGGGCAAGGGACTAAGCAATTGGGGTTAAGTGACTTGCCCAGGGTCACCCAGCTAGGAAGTATCTGAGGTTACATTTGAACCCAGGGCCTCCTGATTCCAGGCCTGGTGCTCTTTCCCACTGTGCTCACTGTGCTCACTGTGCTACCTAGCCGTCCTTCCACCTATCCATTTTAGAATTTCATGATCACGTATAAGTCAGTTGTACAAGTAACTTTTCTTCTGTGTGATGAGACTTGGACATAAAAGCTGTATTTAATTGAAATATATCACAAATACAGTTAACTGTAGTCAACTTTGAAGGAGTTTGGAGTGCTAATCAGTTAGAGTAGTAACAGGTGTTTCCTGTTCTCAGCAGGAGGCACTCCTCCCTACTCCACCCTCCCCAGACTTTTGGATAACCAGATCTATTGATACCCTCCCAGGCCAGTGTCAGTTTGGTTTCTTTATCTTTTCTCTCTGACCTGTGACATTGACCCTAATCCTCACAGTTAATTAACTTCTTTAAATCTGTCATAATTGATTTTCCTATCTCCTCTTTTCTTTTCTAGCAGGATCTCTCTCTCTCTCTCTCTCTCTCTCTCTCTCTTTCTCTCTCTCT
>NW_025397322.1:0-3436 GCF_016433145.1 Gracilinanus agilis | reverse complement strand
GTATATATGTATGTATATTAAGAAGAGAGAACATTTTTTATTATCATTTACCTTAGGATACCAATGACAAACCTTTTTCCTCAGGCACCCTTGGAAAGCAGCCCAGCCTCACTCCCTCTGACTTTTTAGTAATGAACTCTGGTGAACTCTGTGCTGGGGCAATAGCAGTAGTACCCACAAAGAGGGCTCTCAGTGACCCCCCTTTTGGCATGTGTGTCATAAGTTAGCCACCACAACCTTGGGCTATGACTAGGAAATATTCAAACAATTTTTTAAACCCTGACCTTCCATCTTAGAATCAATACTGTGCATTGGTTCCGAGGTAGAAGAGCAGTAAAGGCTAGACAATGGGAGTTAAGTAACTTGCCCAGGGTCACACAGCTAGGAAGTGTCTGAGCCCATATTTGAACCTAGGACCTCCCATCTCTAGACCTAGCTCTCAATCCACTGAGCCACCCAGCTGCCCCCTAAACTTTTGACTACCTTTCAGCATTGTATTAGTGCACATTGTTGGCAATGAGTATTTGGTTTCCTTGGTTTTATTCACTTTTCTCTTTATCCAAATTTTCCTCCGCTTCTCTAAATTTATAACATTCATTATTTCTTAAGGGATAATATTCATTAATTCATATAGCACAATTTCCTTCACCCATTCCCCTTTGAATGGGAACCTGCTTTGTTTCCAGTATTTTGCTACCATCCAAAAGTCTGGCACAAATATCCTTTTATATGTTAGATCTTTCCCGCTGTCTTTAATTTCTTTGGGGAATATAACCAGTAATAGTTTCACTGGCATCAGCATAATGACCCAGCCTAATGACTTACCAAATTCTTTATTGTTTTCCAGAATGGTTAGACCAATTCGCTAGCTCACCTTTGGCATATTATTGTGCTTATCTTTCCATTGTTCCTGCTCACATTGATTATTTCCTTCCTTTACTGTTTTGCCATTTGGAAATGTCACCCACAAGCCTACAAGCTGTTTTAATTTACCTTCTTCTTACTACTAGGGATGTTGAGCAAACATTTTTTGTGATTGTTAATAAAGAAATTTTATCTTAGAAATATTAGGTTACTTGTTCTGGTTTACACATCTATTAAGAATCAGACCCAGAGAAAAATTACTTTCTGTTGCTTGCATGCCCCAGCTGGGAGCTGTGGAACAAAGGAGCTGTTGTTTTGCTCTCATTCAGGAAAGTCTTCTAGCCACCTTTCCTTAGCAGATGGAGGAAAGAATACTAACAGGTGATTGTAATGAGAGGATGCTCAAAAGGGCTTACTAGGAAGAAGCCATCCAAAGAACAACTGTAATTTTTGTTTGGAGACATCCTGCCTGTCACCTTTCTGAACTGAGGAGGAAGCTTAGTAACATAATGGCTTTTATGCTGCCCTTTTGGAAGGGGGGAGAGTGTTTTAGGCACCACAGTTAACAGCAGAAGCCTGAAGAAAGGAACCTGCAAAGCTTGACAGTAGGAACTCTGAGATCATGAGATCAGCAGAATGTATTAGCATAGATCTCTGTTGTGCTGCATGGCAAAGACATCAGGAAATCTATGGCATTGGAAATAAATTGTCTCGGGTACCCACTTGTTGTAGTGATGTGTACCCCTAAATAAGACCTAGACATATAAGTTCCCAGTGTAGCAGACGTAATTATTAGCTATTGTTATGTACTTTCTCCCCAGTGACTTGTTGCGTCTACCTATATAGATATTCCTAATGGTGCCATATTAAAATACTACTTGGCTTTTGTTGGAGTGGCTAGGATAGTCTTTTCTTGTCACTTTTTTTTAAACCCTCACCTTCCGTGTTGAAGTCAATACTGTGTATTGGTTCCAAGGCAGAAGAGTGGTAAGGGTAGGCAATGGGGGTCAAGTGACTTGCCCAGGGTCACCCAGCTGGGAAGTGTCTGAGGCCAGATTTGAACCCAGGACCTCCCATCTCGAGGCCTGACTCTCAATCCATTGAGTCACCCAGCTGGCCCCTTTTTCTTGTCACTTTTTAATGTACTGTTTGTTTAAGTACATTTCACTTGAACTCATGAATGTTCTCTGTTTTTCAGTGGGTGCCGACACACAGAGAAGTTTGAGCACGAGACTGGATTTCTGATGTCATCGATTTTTGGTAAGAATTGAGACTAACAGTGAAATTCTAAAGCCCTTCAGCTTCTTTTGTGGCACCTGAATTATCTTCATTATCTGAAAGAAGCCATTCAAAAATAATAGTTAGCGTTTGAGTTTTGTCAGTCACGGATAACTTTTGCCTGCCTGCCCTCAAAGGGGCCTCAGTAGCAATGGAAATACCATATTGCCCTTATGCAGGAAAGGCTTTTGGGGTCCTGTACATTAGCAGTAAGAATCAAATATCTGCAGGAAATAACCCCAAAGAGAAGGCCAGAATCGGATTGCATAGAGCAGTGACCTTGAGATCAATAGAACATGTTAGCTGAGAGTTGAGACGTGATGTGCAGCAAAGAGCTGACATCACCAAGGTCACAGGTAAACTTGCAGCATTGAGACTGAGTTTCCCTGGGTCCCTGTATGTCGCTGTCATATGGATTCTGAACTGCAACTCAGACATACAAGTTACTTGCCTATACTTCTTTGCCTAAGTTCAGTGGCCATACTTATTACTTGTATATAACCCATCCATCAGTTTCCCTCAGCAACATATGATCTCTCTCTGTGTATTCTTTCCAACTGGTATTACATTAAATACTTGGAAAACATGCCCTTTGTGCTTTTGGCGGACCGAAATAATCTATGGTTGTCATTTTCCTTATTATGCTATTTGATTAAATACCTTGTCTTTGAATTCACCGGTCCTCTGTTTGATAAATAGGAGTAAAGTCATTAGTGGTGGCTTTTGAGGTTTTGAGTAGGTACAGACTAAAGTCCTAAAGACCTGGGTTAGGTTAAAAATAAAATGATCATATCTTGTAGAGTTCAGTGTCCATAAGTATTTAGTATTCATGCTCCTCAAAGTATGTTTCCCCCATCACATGTGATCTCTACCCTTATGTCCTTTTCTAGAAGGTAACATTGAGGAGAGAAAGCACAGAATCTGGTTGTAAAGAGTAGTCCAGCAATTATGAGATTACGAAAGTGTATTAGCAGGGAATGGAGATGTGTGATGTCCAGCAGAGAGATGAAATTACCAGAAGTTACCAACAAACTTGCCACATTGGGATTAAGTTCACTTGGATGCGTATCTTTGTGACTTGTGCCACTAAATATGACCTAGATATAGAAGTTTCTGGTGTCTACTTCTTTGTGCAGGCTTAGTGGCCATGCTTGCTACTGATGCATAGATCATCCATAAATGTTCTTTAATAACATACCATCTCTTTCTATGTGACTTGTCACACCACACACACACACACACACACACACACACACACACACACACACACATATATATATATATATATATATAT
>NW_025397321.1:0-3865 GCF_016433145.1 Gracilinanus agilis | reverse complement strand
GTTAATAACTGAACAGCAAGATATGGAGGACTAATGAGTTAATAAAATCAATAGCTCTAGTAAAGAAGCCCTCTTGACTCTATGCCTTTGCATTAATTGTCTCCCATGCCTAGGGGGCTTTCCTTATCCTTGCTTGCTAGATTCACTGGTTTCCTATAAGACTCAACTCAAATACCACCTTCCACAAAAGGACTTTCCTATTCTGTACCTCCTACCCCTCCCCTGTTCTTCCCTCTGAGATGACCTTTTGTTTACCTTCCATTTATTCTGTGTGTATGCATATATATGTGAGTACCATAATTTGCCTAATTTCTCTTTCCATTAGAACAAGAGCACCTCCAGGGCCAGAAGATCATATATTTTGGGGGGTTTTTTGGCTCCCCAGGATTTTTAACACAGTGCCTGGCACAACAGAAGGTGCCTGACAAATGCTTGTTGAACTAACATATTGCTTGTAAAGTTTTAAACTGATCCAAACATTCTGGAAGAAAATTTGGAACTATGCCCAAAGGGCTATAAAATAATGCCTACTCTTCAATCCTGTAATAGCACTACTAAGTCTGTTACCCAAAGAGATTTTTTTTAAGTGAAGGGAGGACCTACTTGTACAAAAATATTGATGGCAGCTGTTTTTGTGGTGGCAAAGAATTGGAAATTGAGGAGATGTCCATTAAATGGGGAATGGCTAAACAAATTATGGTATATGTTGGTGATGGAATACTATTGTGCTACAAGGAATGGTGAATAGTAAGATTTCATTCTTTTGATTTTGTTTTATTGTTTCTTGATGTCTCACAAAATCATTAGCTTCTATTTGCCCAATTTTACTTTTTAAAGAATATCTTCCATGACCTTTAGATCCTCCTTTTCCATTTGAATCATTCTACTTTTCATGATATTCTTTTCTTCATTTGATTTTTTTTGTCTTTTTTTCCAGCAGATCAATTCTGATTTTAAAATTGATTATTTCTTCATTGGCTATTTGTTCCTTTTTTTTCCATTTGACCAATTTTGCTTTTTAAGCTGCTATTTTCTTCTTGCATTACTTTCATTTCTTTTTTCCATCTTTCTTCAACCTGTTTCATTTGCTTTTTTAGTTCCTTTTTGAGTTCTTCTAGAGCTTATAACCTATTCCTATTGTTTTTCAAGATTTTGCATGTGTTTGTTTAGACCTTACCATCTCTTGTTGCTTCTGTTCTTTGCTCATTTTCCCTGTAGAAATTTTTGAGGGTCAAGAGTGTTTTTGCTGTTGTTTTCTTATTTTCCCACCAGTGAATTGGGAAATCTATGTTGCTGACCATTTCAGTCTTAGCATCTGATTCACAGGGTTTTACCCTTGGGCTATCTTCACTGCTGCAGAGGAGGCTTGAGAGTACCCAGCCCTATGGACCTCTGGACCTCACTGCCAGGGCCTGGGGCTTCAAGGAGCGGGTCTTAAGTGTTCTTTTGTTGCCATAGTAGCCTGTGACCCAGAATCCTGAAGTTGTCCATGCTCTGGTTCTGAGTTTGGCACTATTGTGGGGGGGGTAGTTGTTGGCCTGCCCTTTTCTGTTTGCAGTTTTGTTTCTGGTTCCCCCTTATATTGTGGAAATCCATTCTCTCCATCTACGTTTCATGTTGTGTTCAGTGAGAGAGCCCCCTCGCTCATCCTCCTTTGAATCCTGTCCTTTGGAGCCACCTTTTAAAGATGGGTTTGGAAGAACAGTCAGATCATTTTCATGCTTTCACTGCTACTAAGCCACCATCTTGGCTCTGCCCTGAATGGTAAGACTTCAGAAAAAACTGGAAAGATTTACAGGAACTGATGCAGAGTGAAATAAGCAGAACCAGGAAAGCATTTTGTACAGTTTAACAGCAATATTTGGGTTTATGTTTTGGAGTTTTGGTTTTATATGATTATTCACTTACAAAAATAAATAATATGAAAATACGTTTTGGGTGATAATACACGTATAACCCAGACGGAATTGCTTGCCCACACTGGGATAGGGGAGGGAAGGGATGGAGGAAGACAATTTGGATCATATAACTTGGGAAAACTTTGGTGGAAGTTTATTACATACCATTGGTAAAATAAATAAGTAAATTACAAATAAATAAATGCTTGTTGGATCCTACCCTAGGGAGGTGAAAGTCCTATTTCACCCCACCCTGGGCAGACAGCTGGACTATTGCGTTCAGTTCTGGGTGCCATGCTTTAGTTAAGAACACTGATAAATTGGAGACTAGTCAGAGAAGGCCAACAGACTAGCGAAGGGTCCATCTCCTATGGATCATCTGAAGGAACCTGCAGAAGAAAGGACTTGGGGGGATGTGATGACTGTCTTTGAGTTTCTGGGAGACCATCATACTGAAGAAAGGTAAGACTTCTTGGTCTACTTGACCCCAGAGAAGAAAGCTAAGAAAAACGGATGGAAATAGCAGAGATGAAGCTCTCCAGAATAGGCACAACCAATATTAGAAGGCTACAGGTTTGGAGGTACAACCGGCTGATGGGTTTGTGAACTAGTCTGACCTTTCTGGGTAAGGACTGAAGTCTGTGGCAATGAGGGGTGAGGGCAGGATGCATCCAGACTGCAAACAAAGACCTTGAATCCTACGCCACCCAACAGGGTAGTCATGGTTTCTCCTTACTGGCCGCTCTGTTTCTGCTCACTCCGGGGGCTCCAGAGAATGTGCATCGTATTCTTCCTGGGCGAGTGAGTATGAACTTTCATCCTGCCCCTGCCACAAACTAGAAGGATGACCTCCCTGGGGAATGAGTGACTGGATGGATGAAAAGGCCTCGAGGAAGTGCTTTACAGAGGGCAGCAAGGGCCGGGGAAACGAAAAGTCAAGGCAACAATCCAAGCTCCCACCCTAACTTGCGGTGGTAAGGTGGGCCAGAGAACACACATGGGAGGGCTCAGTGACGACGTGGTCCTAAGGACGCATCAGCAGTGCCTGGCAAGGCCCTGGCACCTTTAATGTACCCTGCAAAGAGGAGAGTCTGAGAGGTCTGGTCAACTGTCATGGTTAGGAGGGTCTGGACCTCCGGGCTGGAGTGGAAGGAGGGATACTGGGAGTCCTCTGGAAGTAGCGGCAATGGGGAAGAGGAAACTATATCCAGTCAGGATGGAGAAAAAGGGTGCTGACAAGAAGGTTGGGGATGGAGTCTGGGTAGCTGGTCACATATCATTCAGTCATGTGGATAATATATTAGTAATCAATCCCTTTTAGTTCTGCTTAAAGGAAAAATGAGGCATGGCTTAAATGAAGCTGTTGGTCTCCCATGGGCTAAATGAGGAATCTGAAATCTGTGAAGGGATTGAATACCCATAAAGCCATTATCTATAGAGGGCTTCAGCATTTGGGGTTAAAATCTTTTTCTTACTAGATTTAGGAAAATAGGAAGGCGGAGGTACAACAAACATTTATTAAGGACCTACTATGTGCCAGGGACTGCACAGTCTCTGCCCTCAAGAGGCTGACACTCATCTCCTCCTCTTGAGGACAGGTACCACCTGGCCAGGATCTGGATGGGACACAATATTCCTTGCTCCTTCCTGATGGTCACTGAACTGGAAACACCTCAAAGGCAGGGCCCAGGCTTTCTATTTCTGTGGGACACCCAACATATTCCAGGAAATGCTAGATAGTTCTAAGTGCTCCCTCACCAAGCCAAGAAGGGTCATTTGATGCAAGTCCCAAAGCCGTCCTGTTCCCAGGTGAGTAGATCCCTTTGCTCAAACTGGGAGTCCTGGTTCTCAGAACCTCTCCTGAAACCCTAGCATTGTGCCCCTCCCTCAGGGTACCCCAACATTTGTTGATGAGTATCTTAGCTTCTCTCTCTCTCTCTCTCTCTCTCTCTCTCTCTCTCTCTCTC
>NW_025397320.1:0-4338 GCF_016433145.1 Gracilinanus agilis | reverse complement strand
CTCCTCTCCTCTCCTCTCCTCTCCTCTCCTCTTCTTTCCTTTTCTCTTCTCTTCTTTTCTTCATGGTTATTGGCAGTCAATCTTTACTTAAAGTCTTGAACAGGATGAACAAAATAAATAGCATGAGAGGCTTACTCATTTATTCAGAATTTGAGGAGCCCTACTCCAAAATTTGTGTTTTAAAGGGAACTAGATCATGCAGACTTGGATGAGATAGTTTTTGAAAATCTAACCAGATGAGAATTTGAGAATAAGCAGACTTTCTTTTCCTGGAAAAGTTAAATTACATTGAAATTATACTGGTAAAACACCTTTGTAAGCAAAGTAAAAATACTTACAACATATCTATCATCTTTCTGAACTGACTTAATAGGGATGGTTACCTATCATCATTAAACCACAACAGAATGATGATGCGTCAGTGTTAAAGGAAAAGGAAAATCATAGAATATTAGAATTGTAATAGATCGTGGGATCCAGCCTAATTCTTTCATTTTATAGAGAGGCAACTTGAGTCCTAGAGAGGTGAGGTGATTTAATAAAAATTACAGAGCAAGTTAGTGGCTGATCTAGAACCTGATTCCAGGTTTCCTGACTTCCTATTCAGTATTTTCCAATATTACACCTTAAGAAATTTTGTTGTTGTGTCTTATTCTTTGTGACCCCATTTGGAGTTTTGTTAGTAAATGTACTTGAGTGGTTTGCCATTCCTTTTGATGTGGGATGACAATGGGCAGTGAAAGATAGTAATAGGTTCAGGACCCTGAGACTCTGAAATCTTGTATTTATCACTAATTAGCAATGATTAAACATCAATGGAAAGACCTATAGTTTCAGCATTAGTCAAGCCTGAATTACAGATACCACCAAAAACTCATCCTTCAAATAAAATTATTTTCCTACTTCTGGTTTGAATGGAGTTTAAGTCTCCAATTCTTGGGGGAGAGATTTTGCTACAAACTTGTGTGTGTTTCTTCCATATCACTTTCTCTAGCTTATTTGACAGATGAATAAACTGAGCCAAACAGAGTTAAGTATCTTGCCCAGAGTTACACAAATAGTTAAGTGTCAGAGGCCAGATCCGAACTCATGAAAATAGATCGTCCTGATTATAGGACCAGCACTCTAATCACTTTGCCATCTGAATGCCCTTTAAGAATAGTAATGAGAGTAAAAGGCGTCAATGGATAAAATCAAGTAATAAATCAGTATTTATTTAGCACTTAACATGTGTCAAACTATGCTAAGTTCTGGAGATATGAAAAGAAGTAAACAGTCTATGCCCTCAAAGAGCTTATGATATAAAGCAGAGGTTAAATGCAAACCAACATATACAAAGCAAACTATATACAACATATATAGGAAACAATCAATAGAGAAAAGTCAGGAGAAATAAGTAATATTGGGAAATTCTTGTAAAAAACAGAGATTTTATTTTAAACTTAAAAGAATTTAAGCATGTCAGTAAGAGCAGAAGAGGGAGAGAATTCTGAGAATGGGGACAGACAGAGAAAATTCCCAATGTAAAAATATAGAGCCTGTTTTTCTGTGATTCCCAAGAGGCCACAGCCATTTAATTGAAAAGTATATATTGAGGATGTAAGATATAAGAAGACAAGAAATATAGGAGGGAGCTAGTTTATGTTCGGCTTTGACTACCAGAGGGAGCTTGTTATGTTTAATTTCATAGGCAAAAGGGAACCAGTGAAGGTTATTGAATAAGAAGGCAACATGATCTCTTGATGCTAGTGACTGAATGGAGAATGAATTGGAATATGAAGAGATTTGAGGCAGGCAGACACACAAGAAGGCTCTTGAAATAATCTACTAACAATGTGTTGAGAACCTGAACTGGACTGTTGGCATTGTCAGGGGAAGTATTAAAGTATAGAGAGTGGGGAGTATATGAGTGATATTGCAAAGGTAAAATTGGTGGTCTTTTCAACAGATTGGATATGGGGTGTTAGAGATGGTGAGTATTCCAGGGTGACTCCTCGTTTGTGAGACTGAGGTTCTCAGAGAGTGGTATTGCCATCTACAATAATAGGAATGGTAGGAAGTAGGACAAAATTTAGGGGGAAAGATTATAAGTTCTATTTTGACCCCTTTGAATTTATGATGTCTGTTAGGGTTGATATCTGAAATGTCTGAAAAGCAGTAGAGGTACAAGATTAGAGTTCAGCAGGGTTTTGGGCAAGGTAGATAGATTTGAGAGTCATCAGCATAAAGATAGTAATGAAAACCATGGGAGCTAATGAGATCAAAATGTGAAGTACCATAGAGAGAGAAGAGAAGTAGACACAGGATAGAACCTCAAGGGACACCTATAATTAGAGGACATGATCTGGAAGAAGTACCAACAAAAGACGCGGAATATTGGTCAAAAGGGTAGGACAAAATCCAGGAGAGAATGATGTCCTAAAAGTAAACCAGAGAGAAGAGAATATTAAGGAAAGATCAAATGTAAAATGCTGCAGATATGAAGGAGAATGAGGATAGAGAAAAAAATCACTGTATTTGACAAGTAAGTGATCATTAGTAAACTGAATACAAAACTAGGATGTCTACCCTTTCCCAAACTGAGATGTCTGGAGAAGAATAATAGTTTGTCAGCTAGGATCCTCTTTTCAGGGACAGTGGAAATAATTTTGGGTTTAGAAATTCTGGATTTTAACCCTAGATCTACCACTTCTTGTATGATTTTGTCAAATTGCTCATTAAATTTAAGCTTCAATTTCTTCATTAATAAAATGAGTAGTCTGTATTATTTGACCTCTTAGGATGCTTTTATCTTGAATTTTCTTACTTTAAAATGAATCAGCTTCTTATTTTCAACATTAGCTTAAGTAGTATAAAATATTATTTTGAGTTATTTGTTCTCTGGGGTCTAATTGCATAAATATCAAACCATACCCTGAAGTCTCTATGGGCTTGTTGCTTAATGTACTTTCTTAATATTTATTGACTATTTACAATGTCCTAGGCAGTAAAGGAACATTTATTAATGATCAATTTCAAATACTTATTTCCACTTTAAAGACTGCACTTAGACTCTGTTGCTGAATTTCAGCCTCTTCACTGGCAAATAGATCACAAGATTATGTCTTTTACATGATGGTAATCTAGATGCTACAGCAGTTTTAAAAGAGACTTGCAAATCATGATATATTTGGTCCAAATAGAGGCAGACTATATTCTTTCCATTGTCTAGATAATATTTTTGAAGGAATCTTAACTGTTTGAAATGTTTGAGGGATTTATTGTGTAATCACTGTGTTTCATTCAGTACTGACATATATATATGTATATGTATGTATATATACATATATATGATGCAAATGTAGGATGGGATCTTTAATTACCAGACTTCACTATAACTAAAGAAAAATGTGGTATATATCAGGCCAAGCAAATAGTATTAGATATCTAAATTAGCTTCCAAATGCACTTCCCTTTTTAGCCTGACAATAAGGTAAATCTGAAAAAGTGAAGATTGGGGAGGAATTGTTTACCTCATAATAAAGCACATTATATATTGTGTAATAAGTCTTTCAAAATCAAGAAAGACATTGAATTAATTATTGTTTTGGGGAACAGGATGAAAAATAGTACAAAAAGTATGAAAGCATTAGGACTAACATGCCTTGGTGCACCTTCAGTGACTAATTTCTCATAAGAGAACCTAGATATCAATCTTTACATTTTCTTTTACTCACACATTCAGCACACACAGACATAGACATACTTGTTTGGTTGTTGTCCTTTGAATTAGAAGAGGATGAGAATGATATCACTGGTAATGTTTTTTGACTTGAAAATAAATTGGATTTAAGTGAGGCAAGTTTCAAAAATTTATTGGCTTCACTCTTCAGAGTCATTGAAGTTCAGTGGTAAGGCAAAAGCCAGGATGACTGGTGAGGACTTGATATATAGACAGTTTCTTCAATGTTAAACCAAGTTCTAAGCATCCCACAGTGCCTGTTCCTGCCTCCTTAACAGCCATTGGAACAAATTGTTCTCATTTGGCCCTCCTGCAAGAGGAAATCTTCACATGCCTGGGGGAGATACCACCCTAACTCACTGATGCTTAGTTTATCCTAAGCCTAGTTTAGCCACCTACCAAGACATTTTACCAGGATGTGGCTGTTGTGCATGTTACAACTTCTTGGAGCTGTAGCTAAGAAATGGATTACAGGTGAACACCAAAGGAGAAAAGCATCTTTGAAAAGGGATCAGCAAGCTCTCATACATCAGATGTACTAACCTTCCCTGGACACGCCATATTCCCCATACACAAATATATGTATTATACACACAGGTATATATATATATATATAT
>NW_025397319.1:0-3801 GCF_016433145.1 Gracilinanus agilis | reverse complement strand
GAGAGAGAGAGAGAGAGAGAGAGAGAGAGAGAGAGAGAAATGAGTAGGAGCTGGGAAGGCTGGGGGATTCTAAGATTTAGAACTGGGGAGGATCTCAGAGATCAACTAGTCTGAGCCTGGGTTTAAGCTGAGGAAACTGAGGCTGAGAAGGGAAAAGAGACTTATACACTTCCAACGGAAGGAGATAGGAGGTAGGAGGTCTAACAGGAAAACCATTTGCCCCTGGCTGGAGTGAGGAAGAATGAGGAGTCCCTAAATCCGCATGGAGGCAGGGGACTGGATGAGTTGGCCCTGGTGAACCGCT
This sequence comes from Gracilinanus agilis, assembly GCF_016433145.1. Lineage (NCBI taxonomy): Eukaryota > Metazoa > Chordata > Mammalia > Didelphimorphia > Didelphidae > Gracilinanus > Gracilinanus agilis. The sequence goes on along the minus strand of NW_025397319.1, from coordinate 3,497 downwards.
GCCCTCCCCTCCTTCAAATGGCCAGGAAGGGCCTGGGCAGGCGCTGGACAGCTATGATTACTAGAGGCTCCCACCCTGTGGTTACATCCTGGACCTCAGTGGAGGCGGGAGGGGCCTGCCCGGGAGGGTGGCTGAGGCTGGGAGCCCAGAGTGGACAACTTTGTCTTGGTCTCTGGAGCTTTGGGGCTGGGAAGAGGTATTTTTTCCGGTCGAAGCCACTTTCGGGATTTGGGCTGGGTCAGTCCTTGGAGGATGGGAGCCATCTCTCTTTTTTGAGAGCTATCCTTGATTCCCACTGAGCCAAGCCTCCCACCCAGCTCAGGAATGTGCCCTCTGTGACCTGGAAGGACCCCGCTCAGTGTGGGGTGTCTGAGAGGACTTGGGGGGGGGTCTGGGTCCCTACTCACTTAGCCCAAGCTCAATGTCTGGCCGCCCCTGACTGCAGCTCCCTAAGTATTCATTAGAATTAATAAGTATTAGAATTAATAAGTATTAGTTCCCAGGCAGAAGAGTGGTAAGGGCTAGGCAATGGGGGTTAAGTGACTTGCCCAGGGTCACACAGCCAGGAAGTGTCTGAGCTCAAATTTGAACCCAGGACCTCCCATCTCTAGGCCTGGATCTCCATTCACTGAGCCACCCAGCTGCCTCTAGCTCCTTGTTTTTAAAATGGGGTGGGGGGAGCTGCCGTATAATATTGTCGGAAGAGCCTCCTTCCAACTTGGAAAAAAGCAGCTCTAATCTTGGTTCTGCCACTGACTGGCTGCGACCTTGGGCACAGAGCCACTGGGCTTGGGTCCTGTAAAGTGAGGCAGCTGTCCTAGAGTTCTGGGAGAGCCTTTCTAGCCAGCCCTCTCCAGCCGGGCAGGCTCGGGCACCAGCCGCCTTGTTGATAGTATCTCTTCTCCTTCCCACAGACCTTAGCCCGGGGTGCTGCCGGTCTCCGGGTGGCCCATGGGGCATCGCCCAGCCCTTTCCTGCTGAGATGCATTCGACTTCCCTGGCCACCCCATCCCCTGCCCGGACCCCCAGTGCCGTAGAGAGGCTCGAGGCAGACAAGGCCAAGTATGTTAAGACCCAGCAAGTGATCGCCCGGCGCCAGGAGCCGGCCCTTCGGGGGGGAGCCGGCCCCCTGACCCCTCATTCCTGCAATGAGCTCGAGATGCCCCCCTCACCCAGGCCTCCCGGGCCAGCTCGAAGAGGTAGCGGCAAGCGGCTCCTGAGGCCCGACTCGCTCATCATCTATCGGCAGAAGAGAGACTGCAAGGCAGTGAACAAGGAAAATGCCAAGGGGCAGAGCCTGGTGCGACGTCTCTTCCAGGGAGCCTCCCCAGATTCTCCCGGAACTCCCAGCCCGGTGGAGCGTGTGGCTCCGGTGCCCCGAGCAGGATGGACCACGGCTGGAAAGGGTCCAGGAGCTCCCCAGGCCGCCTCTCCTGAGCCAGGCAAGCGAGCCCTCTGTCCCACGTGTTCCCTGCCCCTGTCTGAGAAAGAACGATTCTTCAATTACTGTGGGCTGGAGCGGGCCCTGGTAGAGGTTCTGGGCGCCGAGAGGTTCTCGCCCAAGACCTGGGAGACAGACGGCAGCCCTCCCCCGGGCAGGCCCAGCTCTGAGGGGGGCAGCGAGTGGGATTCCAGTGGGGCCGATGGTGGCGGCGAAGACTCCGAGGCAGGCACATCTAGAGACGGGCAACCCCCCGTATCTGTGGTGGAGCGAAACGCCAGGGTCATCAAGTGGCTCTATGGGTGCCAGCGGGCTCAGGCACCCCCCCTGGAGTCAGAAGTGTGAGTGGCCGGGAAGGGAGGGGACAAGTGGGCATAGGAGCTGGGCTCTTCCCTGCCCGTCCATGCAGCGGAGGCCCTGAGAATCACACAGGGGGGCACTGCCTGGGGGCTGGCATGGACGCCCCGGGCCTGATGCTCCAGCAGATGGGGCAGGACTCAGGTTGGAGTCATTGGGGAGAGTGAGGATGGCTCCGTGGCCCCTGTGGAGGCTTGGTCTGGGGAGTGGGGGGTCGGGATGGGGTATCAGGGCTGTGTCCAGGAGACATGCTGAATAAAGTGGATTTTATTTAAGCCTGGTCCTGAGTTTTGGGGGAGAGGGCCCCGAGGATGTGGGGTGAGAGCAGTGGCTGCTGAGGACTCTGGGATTCATTTCTGATAGACTCTGGAAGGGTCTTGGGGGGGTGGAATGATGACAAGAGGTAATATTTGTATATTGAATTAAGGTTTCCAAGCGCTGCACATACATTAGCTCACTTTCTAATAAGAGGGAGGGCTAGCTGCTGTTCCCATTTGCCCTCTCTCGGGCCTGGGGTGTTTGGGGTAGGGGGGCAGGTCCTGGGCCCATGGGGAGCAGGGGAAGTGAAGGAGACACAGAGAGCTGGACGCTTTTCTCACGTCCTCTTCCTGACACACAGCCAAGAGAATTTCTTCCTGAAGTCTAACCCCAATCCCTCGTATTGCACTCATAATCTTATCTGGGAAGTGGATGGGGCTTCCCCCTCCTTTTGTTACTGGTCTTTGGGGAGACTGAAGGCCAAGTAAGGAGAATGGATCTGCCTGGGGCAGGGGCCATATGGGCATCCGCACTCCCCCCTTTCCTTGGGGCCCCTGGTGTGGGGGACAAAGAAGCATCTGGTCAAGCAGGACCTCTTGGTTCCTAGAGGGCCTTTGTTGGGCAGGTACGAGTGGGAGGGGGGCACAGGGGTTGGGGGGCATCTAATCTCCTTTGGGGATGGCTTTGCTGCGCATCTCGGCCAGTTTGTTGGTTAGGAAGCCCCACTTGAAGCCAGCAGCTGGGTCAGGCTCAGAACGGTCATCAGCTCCATCGTCCCCCTCTGGCTCTGCTGCCCCCTCACCCCGGAGCATGGCCTGGGCTGCTGTCTCTGCCTCCTGGGGCTGCTGCTGTTGCTGCTGCTGCTGCTGCTGCCATCTGCTAGCGAAGGCATCCCAGAAGCCTGGCCCCTTGGGGGCCTCCTCTGTGGGGGGCGGTGCTGCCAGGGGACTATAGGGGTGAGAAGGCGTATGGGTGAGGACAAAGGGGAGATGGAAATGTGTCAAAGGAAAAGGGGGAAAGAAGACTCAGGCTTGGAGCTGGAAGGGACCTTAAAGACCCACATTTTTCAGAGGGTCTCAAGAGGTTGATGGGGAGCATTTCTGAGGGGAGACACGAGGGTGTAGCTGAGGTGGGAGCTGAGGTGAGGATGGGCATGGAGATATGGGAGGAAAGAGATATGTATGTGAGCAGGAGCAGGGCTAGCTAGGAGGGCCTGTTTGTGAAAAGGAGGTGGGTTTATGTCCAAGAATGAAGAGATTTTGATGGGGCATCCAGAGTAGGGGGGAATTAAGGAAGTGGAAGGGTTGGGCTGAGAAGTCAAGGGCTCAGGTATGGAAGCCAGAAATCTCTGGGAGCAGAGAGAAGGAAGGAAAGAAGGAAGGAAGGAAGGAAGGGAGGGAGGGAGGAAGGAAGGAAGGAAGGAAGGAAGGAAGGAAGGAAG
>NW_025397318.1:0-2118 GCF_016433145.1 Gracilinanus agilis | reverse complement strand
ATGTTATATATAGTTATAAATTAAGTCATTATATTATTTTGTCATATAATCATATTATACAATGTAACATATATTGTTATATATAAACTAAATAATTAAATTATCACAATTAAATAAAAATCATATAATGATTATTGAATAATATTATTATATGATATTACCAAGTATGTTAAAATGTTTTAAATGTGTTATTTTTCAGACTTTCCCCTCACAAGTCAATAACCCTAACGTTGACTACAAAGAATACTTTCTTATGTCTCAGTAATCCAACAACTAAAATTCAAGCATGTAAGGATGGGATTTGTGCAAGGAGGATGGGACCAAAGGAGCCAGAGAAGGCAGTTGCTGACAGTTGCTGACAGTTGATATGAGAGGTGGGGGGAGGATTCTGGGAGATTCTCTGAGGAAGAGGAGAGAGGAGAGGTCTTCAGGCAGAGGACTGGGAAGAGGGAGGAGGAGAACAACCCAGCTCGAATCTAGTCCTGAGGGCTTGCTGAGGATCTTCTTTTGGAAATTGAAACCCTGATTTCCTGATCAAAGCCATTCCATCACATCTCACCCATCAAGACTTCAACCATAGAGTCAGCTAAGTTTTTGGACTCCATTTTGGGAGTAATCTCTTAGTCTCCTCCCATTACCCAACTTCGCTGAGAGACCCCCTTTCAGTCGAAACTTACAATTATAGAAAAGGATAGAAACAGAAAACTAGAAATAGAAACAGAAGAAGGGGCAGGGGAAGAAGTTTAGGAGTGGGAACCCCAAAGGTTCCCTCCTAAGTGACAGACCCCATAGAAATAGAGAAGAGGGCACCCCAAAATCAGCTGCCTGCTTTTATGTGATCAGTCTCCTGAACAGCCTGCAAAAGCAATGCTTTTCAGATGTTTCAGAATTTTTTCAGGTGATGCTCTCATTTAAAGATAATACTTGAAAAGCTACAAATCAAGAGAAGGCTTTATTTTCAGAGCATTTTTCTTTCTTTTTGTCTAGGCTAAATGCAGAGCAGATAACCAAAAGTTATCTTGAAGATGTTTCCAAGGCTAGGGTTGAGAGGAGAGAATAATTCACTCCAAAATATCTCTCTTAAAAGCCAATTGTTGACAGAGACTGGAGTGATTATTTAAAAAAAAATCTTTAACAATTTGAGGATAAACATTACCCTTCAAGCTTTCAGATCCTTTGTTGAAGACTGTGCTTTGATGTGTGAGTGAGTCACCCTAGGACATGCAGATTTGTTCTTCAATGCAACCTGTCTGAAGCCAGTCTTCTCTATAATATTGCATTTTAAGTGTTATGTTAATTTGAAACAATGAAAGGAATTTAATATTCTGTCCATTATAGATTTTTTTATTTAGTATAAGAGCAAAAAATCCTAAAAGCCACATAAGCAAGAATATAGCTAAGTATTATCCAGTGTTTCATTCTCTTTAAGGGAGAGGATAGTGGACTAAATTATTATTATTATAACCAAGCCAGTACTGAACCCAGAAATCAGGGGACTTTGATTCAAATCTCACCTTATTAACTAGCTAATAAATACTCAGCAAATTTGCCCTTTGAAAATTCCATTTTCTCACCTCTACAATGAAGACTAGATTTGAATCAGGAGAGGACTTTGGAGGTCATTAAATGCAACCCCGTCATTTTATAGATAAGAAAACTGAAGGTTAGACAGACTGATTAGGTTACATAGGTATTATGACAGTCAGGATTTGAACTCAAATCTTCTGAGTCCTTAGTCAGCACTGTTTCCATTTAACCCCTTTAAACGTTTTTTCAATGTCTACTAGTGGTTTGACAACTATTAAGTAACCCTCTCCTAAGATGAATTATTATGTGTGGGTTTGTCTCTAGTTCCATGAAATCCTAAAAATGGTCAGAACAGCATTTTTTCCATCCATCTACTTATGTATCTATATATTTATGTATCTATTATCCATTTATCTATCTCTCTAAGTATCCATATGTCTATCCATCTATATCCATTTATCTATGTATCTCTAGCTATCTATCCATTTATCTGTCAATCCATCCATCCATCTGTCCATCATCATTCCATCCTTTTATCTTTTTCTTTCTTTCATCTTTCATCTTCCTTCCTTCCTTTTTCTCTCTTTCTTC
>NW_025397317.1:0-3851 GCF_016433145.1 Gracilinanus agilis | reverse complement strand
ATATATATATATATGATTGATAAATGCTTCTCGAGTATATATGTATATATACTCGAGAAGCATTTATCAAGTGTCTAGAATGTGCCAAGAACTGTACTAAGCAGAAGGCAAAAACAATGGCAACATCTTCTGTTCTTAAGAAACTTATGGTGCAATGAGGGAAATGGCATACAAACACCTATATACAAACGAAATATAAAAAAGGACAAATTGAAATAATCTCAGAAGGAAGATATCGCTGGTAGGAAGGGAGATAGGGAAAGGCTATTTACAAAAGATAATGTGAAGAAAATCAGGGAGTCCAGGAGACAAAGATAAGTAGGGAGAGAATTCAAGGTATAAGGGGAAACAGATTATACAGTTTCTTATATAGGAAACAGCATATGTAAGAGTATATAGAAAGAAATTAGATTTTAAAAGAGGGCGCCTAGGTGGCTCAGTGGATAGAGTGCTAGGTCTGGAGTCTGGAAAACTCATCTTCCTTCATTCAAATGTAGCTTTAGACACTTACTAGCTTGTGATCCTAGGAAAATCACTTAACCTTGTTTATCTCAATTTCCTTATCTGTAAAATGAGGGAGAGAAAGAAATGGCAAAATGATCCAATTTCTTTGCCAAGAAAACCCCAGATAGGGTCATGAAGAGTTGGACACAACTAAAATGAAGAACTAACCATAAAGGTATAAGAAAGTTAAAGAGGGTTCAAGCATGAGAGAACTTTAAAATCTAAATGGAGGATTTTCTATTTTATCCTGTAGGTAAGAGAGACAATAGGATTTACTGAATGGGGTTGGGGAGTGGTGGTATATGACAGGGTCAGATCCATTCTTTAGGAAGACCAATTTTATAGCTGAGTAAGAAAGTCTAGAATGGGGAGAGACTTGAATCAGAGAGACAAACCAGAAGGTTATCACAATAGCTCAGTAGTGATATGATGTGATCCGAACCATGGTGGTAGCAGTATCATAAGAAAGGAAAAGAAGATATATAGGAGAACTATCACAACGCTTAAATTAACAAGATTTGGCAACTAATTGAATTTGGGGGCGGAATTTGAGAAAAAGCAAGGAGTCTAGAATAGCAACTAGGTAACAAGCCTGAGTAGAAAAAACAGGTGATGATAACACATTTAAGGGAAAGGGAACATTTAGAGAAGGAAAGAAGTAATTGAGTTGTTTTGGAAGTGCTGATTATAAGGTGTCTAAAGGATATTTGGGTTGAGATGTTTGACAGACAGGTGGAAATATGAAAGAAAAAGTCAACTGAGAAATTAGGATTGGATAAATGGATCTGAGAATTTAATGCAGGGAAGTTATTGAATCATCAAGGAAAGAAGTACATAAAAAGCATAGTATAGATTTGGGGAGATAACACATGTACTACCTATATCAAATTACCTACCATTTTGAGGAGGAAGATGGGGGAGGAAGGAAGAGAACATGAATAGTAAAATGTCAGAAAATTATTATTAAAATTATATTGACAAGTAATCTAGAAAAAAATCAAAATTAAATTTAAAAAAAGAGCATGGGAATTTCTACATAAACATACAAAATGAATTTAAGCAGAGCCAAGAAAACAATATATACAGTGACTATATAAATGCAAGCAGAATCACATATATGTACACAATCCAAAATAAGTGTTGCAAAATCATAAACAAACATGACTCAAAAGAAGAAATATGAGAAGATATCTCAATTTCCCTTGGCAGAGAGAGGAGGGCCTTAGAAGCGTTGCACACTATATATATTTTCAGACCTTTTCAATGTGTTGATCATTTATGCTGACTTTTTTCCTCTTTTTGTTTTTAAGAAATATTTTTTATATAAAATGGCTCTTGGGGGAGTGGCAGACTATAGAGAACTGAAGAGAGGAAACAAGTGGAGACATTGATTCTAGGCAGCATTCTCAGAGTTTAGTCATGACATAAAGGAGATGTATGATGATAGCTAATGGGGATGAATGGATCAAATAAGAGTGATTGATAATGGGGATTTATGGGTGTGTTTGTAGGGAAGCAGCTATTGGATTTGGAGAGTTTGATGATTAATGAGAGAGTACGGAAAACCAGGGGCAATCTTCTAAAGGAGATGAGACAGAATGGCATCACTTGGGCAAGTTTGAGGAATTAGTCGTGGTGAGGAGAAGGGCCACTTGTTCATGTGTGATGTGGTTGTCACTTTGTAAATCTGAAAGCAGTATATAAATACTATCATTATTAATAAAACAGATGCTGAATATATTTTGGGAAAGTCTTTTGAAGGCCCTGTTTTTTTGGTTTTGTTTTTTACTTTTGTGTGGATATATGTATCAGAAGGTTAGAAAGAACCTTAGATAACATCTAATTCAACTTCTAACCCAAGACAGAAAATTTTCCACTATACTGCTGACAGACGGTAATTAAACCCATGTGTTAATGCTTCTGGTCACAGAGAGCTCACTACTTGCCTTCAGAGAGAGTGAGTAGATAAAAATCTCAAGGTCACTTGGAAACATTATAATTCAAAGATTAATTATCCAGACAAACCAGAGCCAAATTTTCCACTATGATTGTGTGCCTGAAAGAATCTAGTCCATTCATTCCCTTTTTCTATGAATCCTCCCTCACTGCCTTTTCCTAATCTGCTATATAAAGAAGGGAAAGAGAAGGCTTCAAAAGCAACTTAAAATTGTAATTGCCCTGGGACTATCTTTACCATTCTAAATTCAATATCAAAATGCTACTGACAATAAAAACCTCTTCTATACAACAGGGGTTTTATTTAGAAAGTCTATAACATTTGATTAGTGCTGATATTTCTAGATCAATTATAGCAGGCATGGTGTGTACATAAGTCTTAATCCTGGACATATAAAAATTAACTTCCATATAACCAAAATCTCCAAAGCTTATTGGCAGAAAAAAATAATATTTATTTATTAGGCTTGAATCCACTATGAATGCCACATAAACCAAAAGTCACTTAACCTAAGCACTTATTAAAGAGAACTGACCAACAGAGGATCCCTATACATCATTAATCAAAAAGAAAAAAAAAACAATAATTCTCCAATATGTTCTTCTCCTCATATTTTCCCCTCTGCTTAAGTAACGATTCTACTGCACATTTCCTAGTGCCTTATAATCCAGATTTCTCTCTGAAGCTATTCAAGATACCATGGTTATAATTCCTTTGATCTTATTAGAATTTACTGAAAGCTCAGGAGAGAAATTAAGTCTGGACATATAGACCCAAAGGACCCTATCCAATAAGAGAGTAAACTAAACTGAAATAAACTAGTTCCATTAAGGTAAGCAACACATTAACAGTTGAACAACATTTAGGGTTTTCTTGGCAAAGATACTGGAGTAGTTTGCCATTTTCTTCTCAAGCTCATTTTACAGATGAGAATATTGAGGCAAACAGAGTGAAGTGACTTGCCCAGGGCCATCCAGCTAGTGTTTGAGGCCAAATTTGAACTCAGGTCTTTCTGATTCCAGGCAGGGAACTCTGACCTCTGCACCATCTAGCTGCCCCATGGTAGGAACTATTTCTACTTTTTTCTGCCTTCCCTGTCTAGCACAGTGCTAGGAAATAGTAAGTACTTAATAAATTTTTGTTGATTTATTAACTAGGGAGGCAGAAAGATAGATTTAGAAATGGAGATGAATTTAAAACTTAAATATATCAATAATGGATATTTTAAAGCAGATCTTCACATGACTCTTGGGATCCCTTATACATTTCTTCCTCATCTCTGCCCCTCCTTTTAGAAACAACAGAGTTTTTTATTTTAAATCCTTTGCACAAAATGACTAGCATATAAAATATTTTACATAACTATACATGTAATATATATATATATACA
>NW_025397316.1:0-4117 GCF_016433145.1 Gracilinanus agilis | reverse complement strand
CCCCGAACCTCGCTGCCCCCCCGGCCCGCTCGCCGGCCGCCCCTCACCTGCTCCATGGCCTGAGCCGGAGCCGAGGCAGCCGCGAATCTGTCCGCCTGCCTGCTCGCGCCCAGCTCCCAGCCGCACGCGCCGCCTTCTGGAACCTACTAGAAGCTGCCGGGACTCCCGGCTCCCGCCCCTTTGGGGCTACCCTATTGGTAAAGCCTGCCCGGCTCCTTCTAGTTTCGACAGGTCGCTGCCTCCGCCATTCAAGAGTGCCTTGCTGTCATTGGTCAGCGAACCGCGATTCGCTCGGCCCTTCGCTTTTTCTTCCTGGCTATTGGGTATTCTTCAGTATAGCCCGCCCCAGAGCCTGCTTGACGACAGGCAGAGGAGCGGCTTTCGGCCGCGCTCATTGGTCGGTGAGAGCGCCGGTCTATCCGGCGCTGGCCGCGCCCATTGGTTCACGTCCTTCTGGAAATTTCCACCTCTTTCATTGGACAGACGGGCGCGGTGACGCCAGAGCCCTCGGGTGAGGAGCGATCTTATTGGACGGAGGTCCCCCAGCACCTCTGTGTGATAGGTCGCTCTTGCTGCCATTCGGTAACTGTTGCTGCGGCCTTGGGCCTTCCTCCGCTATCTTAACCTGTCGGGGGTTCCCGGGCTCGGCGGGGATCTGACCGCGCGCTCTCGCGAATCCTAGTCTCTGCTTAGTTCCGTTCCCACGGCACTGGCCTCCGGAAAAATCCCGGAACTAGGAACTCCTGGGGGGAGGGAAGGGCCTCGGCCTCGGTTTTCCCATCTGTGAAATCGGTTGCACGAGCCTCCTCCTAGGTCCAGCTGGAGGCTCTGGGTTGGAGACAGGGCGCAGGGGATAAGAGCTAAGCAAGCCCCTTCCCCAGGGTCCGTAAAAGGGGCTACCTCGTATCAATGCCAATTTGCAAAGGGCTTAATTACACACACTGCCTGGTTTACGAAAGGCGCTTTAATAAGTGCTTATTTCTTTATTATTTGGAGCAACTGGCTTCATTGCTGTTTCTACCACTGGGCAGGCCAGCGGCCCTCCGAGCCTCAGCTTCCTATTTGTAACATGGAGATGATAATAGCATAACCTACCTCAGGCTTAGGGGCAGCCAGGTGGCCAGTGGATAGAGTCCAGCCCTGGATTGGCCTCAAAATACCAGGCAAGTCACTCTACCCTGTCTGCCTCTGTTTCCTTCTCTGTCAAATGAGCTGGAGAAGGAAATGGCCAACCAGTCTAGGATCTCTGCTAAGAAAACCCCAACCAGGGTCACAAAGAGCCAGATAGTTAAACCACCTCAGGGTTGCTTGGTGGGATCCACTGAGCTTCAGTTTCCCATTTGTAAAATGAGGATATAACAGCATTTGCCAGGGGGTCGTGGGGTGGGACTCACTGAGATGAATGAAGCCTTTTAAATACCTGGTGCTCTATGGGCAGGGGCTATGTATGAGAAGACTTGTCTGATGGCATTTGGGGAAGGAGCAAAGGAGGATGGTAGCAAACTGGGGGCTGTGGGTGGCTAGGAAACCCTGGGTTCTAGTCTCCTGCTGCAGAACATGAGGATGGTGGCTGTGGATATGGAAGGGAGTATCCCCCTTTTTTTACTTTTGGTGAAACTGAGGCCAGGGAAGGGGAAGCAATTTGCCTGCACAGCTTTGAACCCAGATCCTCCTAGAGCCCAACCTGGTCCTTGTAGAATGGAGAAAATCTGATAATTGGCTTTGTGTCCTTCCAATAGTAGGGTCCATTGTGGGTGTGGGTGTGGCTTCTGCTAATATTCAGGGCCTTGAATCTGGTTCTGACCAAAGACCCCAAACTTTTTCTGTGTCCCAGAAAAAAGCTTTAAAGACCCTCCTCAGAACCAGGGTTCTAAATGCAGCAAAAACAGGGGATTGCAGAGAGAAAATACTAACCAATGAGGAACCAGCCCAGGGGAAGACCCCCTGGCCCAGACTTGTCCCCCCACCAGATTCTGGACTTGGCCCAAGTTCCATCAGGGGGTTCCTTGTGAGTGTGTGTGAGCACATGTATGTGCCCAGAATCACATATGACTTGTCCATTATGAATGTTCCGATGCCCAGAATTCAATGGTCAACGACAAATATTAATGATGCAATAACTTTAATCTAGAATACAGGGTATAATTTCTATTGATTGTATTATAGTATAGACCATCCTAGAATGCTGCTATGGGATATATTTATGCCCAGACCCACAAGTGAGCACTTACAGCATTTGATCAGATGCCAGCATTTATTATATATTTAATAATAGTTATATATAAAATAAATATGTAATATATTTATCATATTGCATTTTGTTATATACTTATTTTATATTCATTATATTTAGTATAATACATTTGTTATTACATTATATTTATTGTATTACATTATATGATGTGTTATTTTTATTGTATTACATTATATCATAATGTAATATTATATTATAAGCATCCCTCCTGCATCACAGGAGTTAGGGGCTTGGCAGGCACTCTGGCTACCCAGAAAATTGGAATTTAAATTTTTGACCCTCCCTTCCTCCCTCCATACCAGGGGAGTTTTTGCTTTTTCTCTTACAGGCTGTTTCCTTTGCCTCACTGTAAACTCTGGCTAAGGACAGGTCAGAAGCTATTGCAGGTCCCTGCATGTCTAGCCTTTGTGTGCCGTTGCTGGTCTTCGCCTTCTTTCTTTCTTTGTTTATTCATTTATTTTTAAACCCTTAACTTTTGTGCATTGGCTCCTAGGTGGAAGAGTGGTAAGGGCTAGGCAACGGGGGTCAAGTGACTTGCCCAGGGTCACACAGCTGGGAAGTGTCTGAGGCCGGATTTGAACCCAGGACCTCCCGTCTCTAGGCCCCTTCACCTTCTTTTTACAAACTTTATTTTTTTACTCTTTTCAACTTTAAAAAAGAAACCGTGTATATTTACGGTATAAAAACACACACTTTGTAATGTTCAGCATGACGTCATGGCTGTTATAATCTAGTATAGTATTCATTGATACTACATATATTTTTTCCCAGGCTTGCCAAGAGGACCTGGGGCCAGCCCAGCCCAGTCCTCCCAGAACCCCTTTTGGGGCGGACACTGGAGGGAGGGGGCTCAGGCCTAGCTCTGGTTCATTTGGAAGCTCTAAGCTTCAAAGGGGGGGAGAGCAGGGACTCCCACCTGCCCTCTCTGCTCATGCCCAACCCCTGCTTCGGCCCAGAGACCCTGAGCTCCCGGCTGGCTGTCTGGGCCTTCTCCCTGGCCACCCTTAGTGGACATACTTTCCTGCCTCCACCCTGACTACAGACTGCCCCAGGCTCCTCTGAGCCCCAGCTAAAGTCCCTGAAGTTAGCTCTCCTACTTCTGCCTCACAGCTACAAGTATGTTGTAAACCCTCTGCCTCCACCAGAGTCCGGCCCTGAGTATTGGTGCCAGGGTAGAAGAGCAGTCAGGGCTGGACAATGGAGGTGAAATGACTCACCCAGGGTCACCCAGCTAGGAAGTGTCTGAGGTCACATTTGAACCCAGGGCTTTGGGACTCCACTATCCATGGCAATCCCTATCATGGGGTCATCCAGCAGCAGATGGAACCCTTCCGGTGAGTGGAGCTCACCACCTCCTGGATAATTCTGGCAGTTTTAGACCCTCTCTTGAAGGGTTGCCCTCCCCTGGAGCCTTTCTGTGCACCAGAGGAGGGTTTCAAGCTGGAAGGGATAGTAGAGGCCTCCACGTGCAACCCCACTAACTAGAGGACTGGACTGAGGCTTATTCAAGAAAGCAATCCAGGAAGTAGGTAGAAAAGGGAGGAGTTGAACTCAGGTCCTAGTCCTTTGCAGCCTTGGGCCAGTGGAGTCACTGGGTCCAGCGGTGAGGAGGCAGGATTTGGGGGGTCAGAGCCACTTGGGGCTCAGTCCTACTTCCTGCCTGGATAACCCTGAGCTGTAAAATGGGGGAGCCTAAGAGATCCTCGCAGGTCTCCCCTCTCCGGGGAGTCCTGAGGCTCCCAGAGCATCGGGGTTGATGGCAGAAGCGATCCCGCCAACCCCAGGAGCTTCTTTGCAGACTCAGTTTCCACAGGGAGACTCTCCCGCGGCCCTTCCCCCATTCCAGAGACCGCCCCCCCCCCC
>NW_025397315.1:0-4801 GCF_016433145.1 Gracilinanus agilis | reverse complement strand
TCCCTTCCTTCCTCCCTTCTTTCCTTCCTTTCTTCCTCCCTCTCTCTTTTCCTTCCTTCCTTCTTTCCTTCCTTCCTTCCTCCCTTCCTCTCTTCCTTCCTTCTTTCCTTCCTTCCTTCCTCTCTTTTTACTTTTTTTTGTTATTTCCTAGAGATATTTCATGTCCCTGTTGCTATTTAGTTACCTGTAAATGAACCTCAGCCCTGGCTTGTCCTTCGTGGCTATTTCTTTTTAGAGTTGAGCCTACCAATTTTTCTACCTCCTGACTTTGGATTGTCCATCTTTGGTTAGTGTGCCAACTTGAGGCAGGCCCTCTGAGTCTATCTAAGTGAAGGTTCTGGTTTTAGTGATTTGGGTAGCATTTGTTATCTGTCAAGTTGTAGATGATACTACTAAGAAGATTTGCTTGTTACTGGCCCAGGAATGTAAGTCTGGATTGGGGTTCTGGTCTGTGGATAGCCCAGAAAAGGTTCTATAGAGGATTCTGACCATTTTTGTCCATATGACATCAGAATTGCAGGGGTTCTTAACCTGGGATCCATGCAATTTAGAAAGGAAAAAATTTTACAACTGTATTTCAATATAATTAGTTTCCTTTGGAATTCTATTTATTTTGTCTAAGCATTTTAAAAGATTAATATCAAAAAGGTCCATATGCTTCATCCTACCACCAAAGGGGTTCATGACATAATAAAGGTTAAGAGAGACTGGTCAAGCCCAAAGCCAGTCATGAGTTTCAAAATTCAAAGTGGGCTAGATCACACAGAAATCTATGACTTTTCTGAGAGTAGACTCTGTAACCAACCCAAAGAGGGTCCGACTCCCAGAAGCTAGCAAAATAGTGGGAATGGGTCAACCTCACTCACCATAGTCTAGCTTAAACAAGAGTAGAACTAATCTCCTTGGGTGACGGGTATGGGGGCACAAAGGAAACTTGATTATCTTTACTAATTTTTTTTTCTTTCTTGTCATTCACAATATGATGTCATCTCTTTTATTTTTTCATTTGCTAGTTCTGAGAAACTGGAAAGCAATGGCCTGAGGCATGGCATTTATTCCAAGCAGCACAGCTTCCAACTGTCCCCTCAGGCCTTCACCAATACTCCCAGTTTCCATTCAATCAATCAATCAATCAACATTTATTAAGGTGTCTGCTTTGTGCCAGGCTCTGTAGTAAGTGCTGAATAGACTAGTGACTCTCTCACTTCTGCCTGCTTCCTGCAGCCCAATGATGTGTGTGCCTATACGTGTAGAAGCAATTTAATTCTGTCCTAGAAAATCCTAGTCCTAGAATGCCAAAAAAAGTCTCTAAAACACAGGTGTCGTATATACACAACCCACAGGCTACATGCAAATCACAACACTCCCAAGAACAGCCCAAACTAGATTAAAATATAGTTGGGGAATATTTAACAAAATAAAATACTTAATAAATAAATGTTTAAACATAATATGGTTTTCTAAGTCAATATTTGGCCTTATGTATGGTTTAGTGACCATCCCCCTTTTCAATTTGAGTTTGATGCCACCCTCTAAAATGCTTCCAATGGAAATGATTATCCTGTGGGCAAGTTTCTTTTCATTCCAACACTGCCACTTTATGGCAAAATACCCTCACATAGACTTGCTCTCATGCCTCATCATC
This sequence comes from Gracilinanus agilis, assembly GCF_016433145.1. Lineage (NCBI taxonomy): Eukaryota > Metazoa > Chordata > Mammalia > Didelphimorphia > Didelphidae > Gracilinanus > Gracilinanus agilis. Next base: position 3,156 of record NW_025397315.1, on the reverse strand, counting down.
ATGGTAAGAGAGGGACCCTAGGATCCAATAGGCAAGGCCAGCAGAGTAAGTCTTGGTAGGTTCCGCCATGTTGAAAAGGCTTTAAGTACAGTCTCAGAAACAGACTGTCTGCTTTTGCCTAGCTAAATAAGGGTGGGCTTATCACCAAGAGGCTGTCCACTTGGTGGATTTTTTGGCCATGGCCAACCCTTGAAACAAAGAAAACTGCATAATGGTCCTCTGTCTGCATGACCTCTTTTTTCTGCAGTGAGCATGTGAGTGGCAGAAAAGAGATAGGGGAGCTAAGTACGAATTTCAGTTTGTAAGTCATCAGCTAACATCAGCTTAGATGCTGTTGCTCCAAATATGAGATCCTTGTCCAGGGACCAATAAATGGACGTACCAATGGAAGAATTAAGTTGTATCTTTCTTAATGCTTTTGCTAAAAACTGAACCAGAGGAGAGCCAAGTGGAATATGGTTCCCAGGCTATGTTTTATAAACACAACTTAAATACAAAATAAACTGGTATATATTATCTTTAAAAAAAAAAAGAATATGGTTCCAGGTTCTCCTTGGAGAGACAATCTATTAGTCAATAAACTAAAATTCCTTAAGTACTTCTTTTGTAGGAGTTGGTTTAATTGAGTTTCTAGTGAATCTAAAATCTAAAATAGTAACGTATTTTCATTGGATATTTAGTTATCTTGTATTTCATTGATCGTGATAAATATTTGTAACCATGAAAATAATTCCATCCCTAATTACATCTACAGAAAGGATGAAGAAGTAGAGAAATTTTAAGACCTCCATGAGATTTGAGTATCTTTCACTACCTCTGTGACAACCGAAATAACAACCCTTTAAATACACAGTAAATTAGTGTCTTATATTCTTCACTTTTAGAATCCGTCCAGCTTTCTCCTCTTCTCTTTCTCCTCCCTCTAGTCATTCTAAACTTGGCCACAATCTTCAAAATGCTATGTCATTGTCAGTTACTATTCTTGCTATTGGTGTTTTTATATTAATCTAGATTCGTTTGGGGAGTTTTCCCCAATCTGTTAAAAAGGAGTGATAATAATGGTCTCTATTGAATTATTGTGGGATAATATATGTAAAACACCCTAAAACCCTTAAAGCTCAGGGGTTCTCCACCTGGAATCTGTAACAGTTTTTAAAAACTATTTTGAGAACTAAAGTTCAATATAGTTTCTTTTGAAGACTGTTTATTGTATTTTATTCATTTAAAAACATTTTTCTGGGAGCGGTAAGGTTTAGCCCAATAGAGCACCAGGGCTGGAGTCATGAGGTCCTGGGTTAAAAATCTGGCCTCAGACACTTCCTAGCGGTGTGACCCTGGGAGAATCACTTAACCCCAAATTGGTTAGCCTTTACCACTCTTCTGCCTTGCAACGAATTCTTAGTATTCGTTCTAAGTCAGAAGGTAAAGGATTTAAAAAATGAAAAATAACATTTTTCTGAAAAATAGTCCATAGGCTTATCAGACTCCCAAAGGGGTCCACAACAGAAAAAAATTAGAGCCTTTGCTCTACATAAATATTAGTTGCTACTACTACTAATTATTATTGATAACAATAGTAGTAGTACTGAAACAAAGTCATAATAGTAATCCAATATCCTTGCTGTCAGCGTGCCTACCTTGTAATTTTAGATCAGCCCTAGAAATTTCCTGCCTGTCACCAGTCCAATGATCTGGCCTTGCTAGGTTTGGACCTCTGACCTAGAGTATGGACTAAGAAAGACAGATCTGCTAAGGTACTAAGTGTGAGAGCCCTTCCATTTGGCTTTTTCTCAAACTTATTCACTTCATTTGGAATGTTGTTGGGTTTTTGCCAGAGGGGATTTTCTCTCCTTGTACATTAGATTTCATTTTTTCTACCTTATTTTCTAGACTGTTTTGAAATGCAGATACAGTTCTTGCTTTAGTTACCGTAAGTGGACTCATCACTATGTAAAGTAATTTTTATATAATGTGAATTTGCCTACAGATGTGGGGATGGGAGGCAGGAAGGGTGCTGGAGGGAGGAGGCTCAGGGATGAAGAAGTGGGAGCAGGAAGAAGAGCACATGTAGGCCTGGTCAGAACTTAGAGGAAGAAGATGAATGTTGGGGAAAAGGGGAAAACACACATGGGGGCTGGACATAGACAGGAGAGAAGCAACACACCAGAGCTGGGGACAGACAGATAGAAGACAAGACTCATGGAGCCTGGCTTTCATTTTGTGCTAGAAATTCAAACCAAGCCCCATTCTGCCATCAGCATCCACATAGCTATTTTTCTGATTTCACTTGAAGGATTCTTTTTAGGGTTTTTTTTGTGGATTGGTAAGTGGGAGATCATGGAGATCAGAGTAGAGGGGCAGGAACACAGAGAGAGAGCACAGAGCAGAACAGTAAAGTTAAAAGAGTTGTCTTGTTTTTTTAATAAGGATTCTTTTGGAACTTTTTTCAAATTTTAATTTTTAAATTTAAAAATTTTTAAAATATGGATTTCTTTCAGAATTTTAAATTTTTGAAAATGAGTTTCTTTCATAATTTTTTCAAATTTTAATTTTAAAAAATTTTTAAATATGAATTTCTTTCAGAATACTTTATATAAGGCCAAATTTGCATAATACAGATTTATGTAAAGAAAGAATGATTTTAGGTCTCTTTCACATGACTTCAAGCTCTCAGCATCCTCATTTTTAAAATGGACAATGAACCAGATAACCTCTGAGGGACATTTCATTTTTAAATCTAGAATCCTATCATATAAAATTGTTATTCAGTCATTTCAGTCATATCTGACTCTTTGTGACCCCATTTGCTTTTATTGGTAAAGATACTGGAACAATTTGCATTTCCTTCTCCAACTCATTTTATAGATGAGGAAACAGAGGCAAACTGGGTAAAGTAACTTTCCCAGGGTCACAGAACTAATAAGTATCTGAGACTGGATTTGAACTCAGGTCTTCCTGATAGAGCTATCCACTGTACCACCTAGCTGCCAATGATTCAGTCCTTCAAATGCCAGCATATTCCAACTACTGATTTCACCTACACAATCAGCTCAAAAACACTTGTAAGAATCTTGGACTATTAGACTGCTTTCTCTTCTTCCATCCTACACTAATATATTCTCTCTCATTCTCTCTCTCTCTCTCTCTCTCTCTCTC
>NW_025397314.1:0-3870 GCF_016433145.1 Gracilinanus agilis | reverse complement strand
ATACTAAGTATGGGTTCCAAGGCAGAAGAGCACAAGGGCTAGGCAATGGGGGGGGTTAAGTGACTTTCCCAGGGTCACACAGCTAAGAAGTGTATGAGGCCAGATTGGAAGCTAGGAGCTCCTTTCACTGGGCCTGGCTCTCTTTCTACTGCCCCTACTCTCTTTCTTGGTGATCTCATTAGCTTCCATATGCTCAGTTGTTAACTCTAGCCAACATGTCTTTCAACTTCTTTGAGTTCTAGTCCTGCATCCCCAATTTTATGGTAGGCATTTCCAACTGGATGTTCTCTAGAATCCTAAACTCAACGTATGTGGAACATAAATTCATTATCTTGACCCCCAGGCCCACCCTTCTCCCAAACTTGCCCAGTTCTGTCAGGTACGAATTCAGAAACTTGGGAGTCATCTCTCACTGTCCCATCCAATCGACTGCTTTCCGGACACATCTGCCATCCGCCTTCCTTTCTCCGCTCACTCAGGCCCTCATCACTTCCCTCGAGTCTCTCCACACAGTTATTAAATTGCTCTTTCCAAAGCATGGATCCAACTCTGGACACTCCCCCAGCCTCATTCCACCCCACTTTACTAACTCCTTATGGCACGCATATAGCCTATATTTTAGCCACTCTCCTTCCTCCTGAGCTCCTCATTCGCCACAGTCCATTTGGCTGCAAGTCTTTGCGAGGCCTGCGCCCCAATTCTTGTAATGCACTCTCTCTCCTGACCTCCTGAAATCCTCATCTTCCTCGAGAAGAATTCAGATCGAGGCTTACCTGAGGCTTCCACGGACCCCTTCTCGCGATGAGTGGTCTCCTCTCTCGAATTATGCTGTGGCTGCACTGTATTGATTCAGTTATACATATTGTTTGCCTCAGTGGACTGTAAACTCCTCGAGGGCAGGCCCATTTAACTTTTGTCTCTATGGGCACAGACTAGCACGGTATTTCACATGGGGCGGGACAAATGGTCATCAAATCACATAATTGCAGTGTGTTGTCACTCACCCCAAAAGCTGCTTTTTTTGCCTTGAGATGAAAGAATTCCTCGTTGAGGCTCCGAGTCGGTCTTCTTCGTCTGCCATGCGCTGCTCTCACTCCTTGACCGACCATATTCCTGAGCCCTATCCCAGATCTATCCCATCAACTCCCGGTGCTATGGGTGGGGGCGACACTGAACTTGCCGCCTCCTGTTAGGGGCTAGAGTTTATTTTGTTTGTTGCCCTTCCTTGTGTATTTTTGTGTAGACATCTTGAGGCCATGAGTTTGACTGCTGGCTCCTCTCTTGCATTTTGTCTTCTGTGAACTTCTTGGTGTTTCAGCTGCTCTCCGGCCTATAATTTAGTTATTCCCTGATATCGAGCTTGTTGTAAACATGTATATGTATACACACTCATAGGCAGTTTTCTCCCTCACATTTCCTTTTCAGTTCAAAGCCCTTTTGCTTACATTTGCAAGGCTCCAAGCAAATATAGCCTTATCGGTCCTTTCTAAGTATACTATATCGCTGGCCAGGCGCCTGTCATTCTTATATTTAAGTCATTGGCCAGAAATCCAAGTCCCGTCCTCAGATGCCATCTTCGTAAACAGCTGTTCCTTTCAGAAATCTGCTCTGCTCTTCTGAATTCCTTGCCATGTACACACACTAGTGGTGCCAACACCACCTTTGCCCTTCAGGTTTCCAGTTGCTTACTCGAGTCTTTGTAACATTCACTCGTGCTTTGTAGGCTACTTCTGGTAGTATCACTTAGGTCCATGAGAGCCGCTGGAAGTAGACAGACCAGTGATGGTGAACCTTTTAGAGACCGAGTGCCCAAACTGCACCCTCACTCTGCACGTGAGCCCCCTAGACAGGGGAGGGAGGAAGCGCTCCCAGTGGGCTGATGGGCAGAGGGGCGGGGCATGTGAGAAATGCCCTCAGGCGTGGTGGAGAGGGGGAGGGGGGCAGCCCCTTCTGGTACATGTGCCTTAGGTTTGCCAACACAGCCATAGACATTGGCTCTTTTGATAAGTCTCAGTGGGTCTTGGGGACAACTAGGTGGTCCATTGGATAGAATGCCAGGTCTGGACCTGAATTCAAATCTGGCCTCAGATACTCACTAGCTGTGTGACTGACTGCGGGCAAATCACTTAACCCTGTTCGCCTCAGTCTCTTCATCTATTAAATAAGCTATTGAAGGAAATGGCAAACTACTTCAGTATCTCTTCCAAGAAAACTCCAAATGGGGTCCCAGAGAGCGAGACATGACTGACAGGGCTGGACAACAACAAGTAGGTCTTGGGTCCGTACTTCAGGAAGACCACAGACTTCTCTTGTCATCGGATCAATGGGTACCTGAGTGGCCGCAGTAAGGAGGTGACTACTCTCTCCTTCCTCTGATCCTTATGGGATGGCAGCTGCAAAGACAGGGACACTAGTTTCCACTCCTGACTTCCCAAAGCACCGGCATTCTTTACGTGAAGCTTCTTTGCCAGAGGAGTCACTTTGGTCAGATCGTGGGTCCTGCTCTGGGATTCCCAAGCTGTGGCCATAGTAGCTCCGACACGTGCTTCAGCTGAAGTCCAAGATGGAGCCACAACGGCCTGATGAGGATCTCCAAGCCTCAAAGGCTCGAGCGACAGAGCGCTAGTTTAGGGTATTCGCCAGGATCTGCTCTTTCGTCTTCTATTCTTGCTATTTCGGAAAGGACAGACTATCAATGCCCCAAGCGGACTCTCGAATGACTTTGCGAGCATATAGAGCCAACTCACCACCAATGAGGCTTTCTACATGGTGCAGGGAAGACTGGAAGCTGCGCCTCCTGTGCCCTCTGGCCCCTTCTCCCATCTGCAGAGCCAAGCCCTGCAGTACTCGGTCCTTAAAAGCTACCCATTTGGGGATGTGACTGCCTTCCCGCCTGCTTGTCAAGCCACTCTGTGGGCTGTTCTAGCTGCTGAGCCACCTTAGTCTCTGCTAGTGAATTCTTCACTCCAGAGTGCTCCATTCCTAGAAGTCATGCTGGGCACTTTGTCTTAGGTACTGGCTCTGGAATCAGAAGGCTTGGGTTCAAATTCTGCCTCTGCTGCTTATCGTAGGTGCCATTTTAGACAAATCTTAACTTTTCTTGGCCTGTTTTCTCAGCTGAAAAATGGGAAAGTTGGACTAGCTGGCCTCTGAGAACCCTTCCAGGTCTAGACCCAGGATCCAATGTGTGATTGGTCAGTTACCACGTCTGTAAAGTTGGGGTGGGGTTGGAATCAAGATATCTTCCGGCTCTAGATCTAAGATCCTACGTATGACCTTGGGCAAGTCACTTAGCCTCCGTGGGCCTCAGTTTCCTTATCTGTAAAATGAGATGGCTGGATCTTTGAGGTTACTCTCGACTCTAGATCTCAGATCTTTGTATCCTAACATCCCAATATATACCTATAGCATCCCCAAGACTTGAGAGCCTTTCACTGGGGAACAGCCTGGTGCCCTATTGACAGATTGTATTCCCAGGTCCATCACAAGAGGGCGTGCTTGTCCTGGGAAAATAAGTGCACCACGGGCAAGCCACAATTTCCAGAGCTCTTCGTTCCTGGGCTCTGGCTACAGATTCATTTTCTAATCTTCACTTCATGGAATCTCCCAACTTCACCAGGTAAAGAGAAGAAAGTTGGAAAGATGGCTTAGCTTCTTCCTCTGGAGATGGTGGGAGGAGCAGAAAACCCTCAGAGCGCTTCCTGGGGCCTCACTGCAGAAAGGGCTTGAATTGATTTCTTTAGCAGATTCTCTCTGTGTATCTCTCTCCCTTTCTCTGTCTGTCTGTCTCTCTTGTCTTTCTGTTCTTTCCTTGTGTCTGTTTCTCTCTAGCTATCTCTGTGTGTCTTATTCCATTTCTCTCTTTTACCT
>NW_025397313.1:0-2191 GCF_016433145.1 Gracilinanus agilis | reverse complement strand
GCAGTGGATAGAACATAAGACCTGGAGTCAGGAAAACCTGAGTTGTAATCTGGCCTCGGACATTAGCTGTATGATTCTGGACAAGTCTCTTAACCCTCTTGGCCTCAGTTTCCTCATTTGTGAAATGAACTGGAGAAGGAAATAGCTAACCAATCTAGTTTCTTTGCCAAAAACTCCAAATGGATTCACTACTGCGCTTATAAATATTGTCTTATTTTATCCTCATGAGTACCCTGGGAAGGAGGTGCTATCGTTGCTCCCATTTTACAGATGAGGAAACTGAGTCAACCAGCATTAAGTTACTTGCCAAGGGCCACAGGGTTAGTACACTTTTGAGGCTGGATTTGAATGCAGGTTTTCTAGACTTCCAGGCAGTGTTTGTAGCAGTTGTCATTTTTTGAATCCCCGAGGAGAGGCAGCAGGTTTGAACATAGTAACTACTTATTAAACTACTTATTAAATTGTAAACTACTTACTAAATTGAGTTGAAGAGGACAGAAAGCAGAGTGTAGTTAGTAGAAGGAGCTCTCGATGGAGAGTCCCAAGATCAGTTTTCTAATGCCAACTGAGTAACTTAATATCTGTGCTTGCCTCCTTTGGATAGTTCACTTCCCCTCTCTGGGCTACAGTATCTTCAGCAAAAGAACGAACCTGTTAGACTAGATGGTCCCTAAGGTCTCTAGAGGTCAACTGAATTCCTCTGATCCTATGCCCTGCGTCCTGCCCTTGAGATCTGGCTGCTTATCTACAAATAAATCTTACAGGATCTGCCCAACAGGATCTGCAGAGACACCCTCCATCATCTGATTTATTTATTGAGAAATGTGGGAATTTGGCTGCGCCCACGCCATCAAGGCTCAGGGCTTAAAGAGGCAAGCAGAGCTGTGCTGCTTGGGAAGCCTGGCTTAATGGCCACATGTAAAGTCACAGTTCTGTAGGAGTGAAGGTTTTCCAAAGGGGCTTTCCTTGTAGCCGTGAGTTGTGTAAGGAGATCAGCCTAGAGCCTTCTCCCTCTGCTGAGGAGGAGTTTGTCCAGGCATTCATTGCTGAAGTCTCCTGAGCTAGGTGGGAAATTCCTTGGAGTAGGTTAGCTCTTTGAAAAGGTATTGATTATCCCTTTGCCACCACATCGATGTTGATTCCGTGGAGCATCTGCTGCCCATTTAGACCCCCTGGATAATTGATGGTGGGAGACTGACGATTCATTGCTTCATGTATCCCACGGCCATGACCTTTAAAAGGGAACTGGAGGCTAGAGATTGGGAACACTTGAAACTGGGAGATTCAGAGGAGAGGGAGACTGCCTCTAAATCCACATGGCCCCTCCAGGGAATGATGAACACCAGACAAGGGAGGAGGGTGTCAGGAAGAGGAATTACTAGACAAAGGGGAGAAGTTTCTGGATCAAGCAATAATTCCTAAGAAAGTAAGTGACAGGGGGCAGCTAGATGATTCAGTGTATAGAGAGCCAAGCCTAGAGAAGGGAGGTCCTGGGTTCAGATCAGGCCTCAGACACTTCCTAGCTATGTGACCCTGGGCAAGTCACTTAACCTCCATTGTCCAGCCCTTACTGCTCTTCTGACTTGGAACTAATTCGCAGTATTGATTCAAAGATGGAAGGGTTAAAAAAATAGTAAACAATAGAGCCACAACGCGGAGGAGTAAAACCAAGTATGATATACTATAAGTTTGGAGGATTGGATAAGTCCTTTCAAATTAGGACTCAGCAGAGTCATTTTGGTAGTTTATGACTCTTATTCTTGTGTGTTTTTTTTTGCTGTTGAGATAAATAAAGTTTGTCCTCTGTTTAATGTTTTGTTAGCCTGAGTGCTTGCATGGTAACTGAGGGCCCTTCCTTTTCACTGTGGATAACCATACATGAACCAAAATCTGATGTTCTCAGGGAAAAAAATTAGACGGGGTGAGGCACAAGCCAAAGCTGGTGGTTGAGGGAACAAAGCATTTGTTATGTATCTTCTGTGTGCCAGGCACTGTGCTGAGCACTTTACAAAGATCATCTCATTTGCTCCTGACAATAAGCCAAAGAGTGATTCGTAAAAGAAGATCCCAAGGTTGAACCTAGGTAGTATGAACCCATAGTTTTGATTGTGTGCAAAGGGAATACTCCTTACTCTCCATTGTCATTTCCAGTCTCTCTCTCTCTCTCTCTCTCTCTCTCTCTCTCTCTCTC
>NW_025397312.1:0-10628 GCF_016433145.1 Gracilinanus agilis | reverse complement strand
GAGAGAGAGAGAGAGAGAGAGAGAGAGAGAGAGAGAGAGAGAGCAAGCACTGGGCTTGGATTCAGGAAGCCCTAACTTCAAATTCTGCCACAGACACAAGTGATGGTGACACCTTTTTAGTCACAGGCAACTCTGGCACTAATGGACTACTTCACAGATGGATTGAAATCTGGAGTCTGGGGAGGGAGTTCCCATTCTGGGTGTCTCTCCCTCTGACCGAATCAGAGATGTGTCACATACTCACAAATGGTTTGAGTTCACCACTCAGTGGTAAGTTGTGAGCTGACAACATACTATCCTTGATGTTCAAGCTGTTTCACATATGTAAATCAAGGAACACATATTTCATTGGAAAGGACCTCTAGAGTGATCCCATCTAATCAGGCAGTGTAGTAGAAAGTAATGAGCACCAGACCTGGTGGTTTTAAGTGCTCATTCTAATACTCAACAGTTGGTGACCCTGGTCAAGTCCATTTCTCTGAGTGTTATTTTCTGATTTGTAAAAGGGGTATAATAATACTTTTGTTAATTACCCCTATAGGGTTGAGTCAAGAAATGTGCTGTTGAATTTATTAAAGAACTACAGAAATATTCATTGAAATTTAATAAAGGAACTGGGACTCATAGAAGTAAAGTGACTTGCCCAGGGTCACACAGAGAGTAAGGAGCAGAGCCACCATTTGTACTGATGGCTTCTCACTCAAAATTCAATGCTTTTCCCACTCGTTCTAACACACTATTGGAACAAGTTTCCCCTCAAAGACGTTCTCTACAGATGGTCATCCCATTCCCATACTCTTCCTCATTGCTCTCCCGAAGCCAGATATAGATTATGCCGCACAAAAGAACTTTATGGGACTTAAGCTATTCTAAGTGCCCAGCCTCAGCTCTAAATAAATCAAGGAAGAATTTTCAGTGCAATGTACATATGTCCCCATATTCGGCAGCCAGCTCATGTCCAGGTGATTTGTAGTCAGCGCACTAACTAGCTTGACTGAATTGTGGGAGCATAGCACAGTGCATGGGAAGACAAATGATTATGGGAAAGATGGGTTTCTCCATTCTCGTTTATAGAAAGGCATCACAGAACCACAGCAATAGAGGGGCGATGGCTTGATAGACAAAGGATGCCTCCATATGGGCATTACCCATCTTATATGCTTAATTGACTACTCTATTTAAAGTTTCTGGAAGAGAGTTCATAATCACAGCTCGCCCTATCCTAGGAAGAAAGAAAAAGGTAGTACAAAAGACATGTGCAAATAAACTCAATGGCTTCCAAATGAAATGATTAGCCAAGCACACACGAAATGTAAGAGAAGAAGCGTGGCTAGGTCTATTCGGGAGAACCACGGAGTCATAAGATTATAGAACGTCAGAGCTAGAAAGGGCTTGTGAATATACCATGACCTAGACTAGCAGAGCTGGAGGAGTCCTTCCAGGTCAACCCCATTCATTTAAAGATTACCTAGAGGTGTTGTGGAAATCTAGCTCAATTAGGATGCTGGAGGTTTGAGTTCTAGGTCTTGGGGTTGCCATTGATGACCTAGAGGGGTTCAGATAAACGATTTCCTTCTCTGGACTTCAGTTTGCCTAAAAAGTATTGCTACTGGATTAGTCAAAGTTCTATGATTAAGGCCAAACTTTAAGATGAACCAACATTTATGATTAATTAAATTATTCTTTAAATTTCTCTGATTAAAGCTTAATCTTCTATGATATCAAGAAAACTGAAGGCCAGAAAGAATTGGTGGCTCAATATTATAAAGCTCTATTATCAAAGAGTGTCCAGAGGACTGGACTTGCAGTCAGGAAGTTCTTGGTGCAAATGCGACCTCAGATGCTTCCTGGCTATGTGACCTAGAAAAAATGACTCAATCTCTCTCTGAGCCTCAACTTTCTCATCTGTAAAATGGGTACGATAATAGCGCCATCTCACAACACTAGTGGGACAATCAAATGAGACCTGTGGGTCAGATGTCTTGCCAACATTAAAGCATTCCATAAGTGTGCCCTTGTTATTATTGATGGTTATTGTAAATAGTAATAGAGATGATAATAAACACATGATAGATACTCTGTCCTTGTGCCTGCTGACAAGCTTGGAGCTCCTCTGAGCCTGGGCAAACTGCGCTTTCTTACCTGGGGCTGCCCAGAGGTCTTTTCGCTGATAAACCAACCACAAGCTTCAATTGGCAAGAAAAGAAAGGGCTCAGCATGTCCTCGGAATGGTTTCTCCCCACAGCTTTACTGCTATCTAGGGGCAACTGGGTTGCTTTCAGGGTAAGCAGATCTCTGAGCAGTAGCCTGAACTCCAGAGGCCTACACATACCTTGGCACGGGAAGCCACATGACATGGAAGGCTGTCACCACAGCCCAGGGCTTTGCCCTAAGCAAGGCTGGGGAGATTCGAGGCAGCTACTCTCACTTGAACGTTGCTGTTCTTGAATACAGCACTGAGAGGAGGAGCTGCAAAAGCCAGATACACTCATAGATAATCCCAAACACATACTTTTGTACACATTCATGCACTTATACACTCACACTCAGAAACACATACACACTCACAGACACGCAAATATATACGCAATCCTTACACACCCATACATATACTCTCACATGCATACATGCATGCTTATACATGTATAAACTCACTTATAAAACACACATGTATACACACTCAGACACAGTTGCACACCCACAGACACACTCACCCCAACACACACACAGACCTGGTTAATCATGTATATACTCATTCATCCACATTCCCACATTCAGACACACATTTATATGCACATTGGTGTTACACACAGTCATACACATTCCTCCTTACACACTCAAACTCATATATACATGCTTCTATATGCACACACACATTCCCACACTCATACACACTCTCAAAGGACACATGCTCATAATAGTATATATTCACTTAGACCAATTCCCACACTTATAAACACTCGATACCCATGCACACTCATAGAAACACAAGTGCACACACTCATATGCACCTATGCATACACACTTATACTCATACACACTCACTTATACTTGTATATACTCAATCATACACATACCCATACCTATACACTCAGACATACCTGCCTATTTATGTATATACTCATTCATATGCATGCATACACACATACCCACTCATAGATGTGCACATGCACATGTACACTCATACACATCCATATACACAGTTATATATATATATATATATGTATTTATATATATATATTTTATACCTCCACACTCACACATACACACTCATATACATACTTTTATACACATGCACACTTGTAGACACCTACTTGTACACACTCAAAATTACATACTCATACCCACATGCTTATGTAGGTATATAGTTACTCATATACACACATGCACACTCATATCTACACACTCATGCACACACATTCTTATACTTGTATATAGTCACTTATATAAACACATACACCCATGAATACACACACTCATACACACTTGTTTATACTTGTATATATTCACTTACTCCTACACACCCTCATAGATACATACAGTCAAACTCATTAACACTGATACATACACACTCACACTCATATACACACACTCACACACACATAAGCACTCAGATGCACACATGTACACATACTGATACACACCCATATCTACATATTCACACTCATGTACACATTTATACATGTATATGCTTACTCATACATATCCCCACACTCGCACACACTAATAGATGCACACATACACACACTAATATACACATGCACACTCTCATACACACTTACACTTATACACACATACTTATACATGTATATGCTCACTCATACACACATGCCCACAGATACCCGCATACACACTCATATACACATGCTTGCACATGTATAGATGATATACACACTCATACATACATACATACATACATTCTTATAAATGTATATATTCTCTTGTATATACTCATATACATATAAATGCTCTAATAAAAGCACACATGCCAACATACTCATGCATATCCATATATACATACTCACACTCACATATACAGTCACTCATACACTCTCCCACGCTCATACATACACATTCATAAATACACTCTCACCAATGTACACATGTTTATACATGTATTTACTCATCATACACCCCCACACACTCATAGATCCACATATACACACACTGAGACACTGATACATACACACTCATATACACATGTACACTCATAGACACATTCATACACACCCATACATACATATTCACTCACACTTATGCACACATGCTTATATATGTATATACTCATTCATACATACCCACACACTCATACACACACACACACATGTATATATATGTATGTATGTATGTATACACACACACACACACACACAGAACCAGAAAGACAAAACTCTTGGGACTGATTACCTGTGTAGCCTTAGGCAGGTCACTTTATCTTTATAGGCCTCAGTTTTCCCATCTGTGAAATGAGAGGCCTGGACTAGATAGCATCTGAAACTTCTAACTTCCCGATCCCCTGGCTTCACCCCTGCTTGTAATTGTGCCTAGAGAATCACTGAGATGGAAAAGGACCCTGGTGACCATGCGGCCCCATACATACCAGAATAGGCTTCCCTCCATACCCTAGCCGAATAGTGGACCTCTAGCTTCTTTATGAAAACCTTCCCCCCTCCCCAATTAGAGAGGAAGCTATGACTTCTCATTCCGCTTTTTTACAGCTCTTTTGGAACTTTCCCCTTACATTAAATCAAACTATCATGCAGAGTCTGTGTATGCTCATTGCCATCCCATGCTCTCATTTCTCTCATGCCTCCAATGAACTCTCTCTATAGATGTTCCTGGGAGTGCCAAAATTTGCCATTCCAATAAGCTATATAGCTTATGAATCTGTCTTGGCTTCTCATTATGGCTCCCCAATAATGATACTTCTGCACTGGCGGCAAGCAAGGATCAAAACTCTCCCTTTTGGAATTTATGACCAAACAAGAGATAGAGAATAGTACAAGATGTCAAATGAATAATTTTGACTATATTAAATTAAAAAGGGTTTGTATAAACAAAACCAATGTAACCAAGGTTAGCAAGGAAGCAACAAACTGGGAAAAAATTTCATAACAAATTGCTCTGATAAAGTTCTCATTTCTTAAATCTATAAAGAACTAAGTCGAATTTATAAGAATTCAAGTTATTCCCCAATTGACAAATGGTCAAAGGATATGAATAGACAGTTTTCAGATGAAGAAATCAAAGCTATCAATAATCATACAAAAATGTTCTAAATCTCTCCTGATTAGAGAAATGAAAATTAAAACAACTCTGAGGTACCACCTAACACCTATCAGATTGGCTAATATGACAATAAAGGAAAATAATAAATGTTGGAGGGAAGGTGGCAAAATTGGGACACTAATACATTGTGAACTGATTTGACCATTCTGGAGGGCAATCTGGAATTATGCCAACGGAGACAAAAGTCACTCCTATATCAGATATTATTTATCACAGATATGGATAGTCTCTAGTTGGACAGCCAGCTTGGTTGTCATCTTATGTCTACTCTATAGTTTGTCAATGTCACAATCAAAACAGGCCTCCCAGAGCCCAGTGCTCCCAATATGATCTGGCTGGGGCAGATTCTGGCAGGGTGACCAATTCTGTCCCCTGGGACACCTCGACCTTTTCTGCTGCCTAGGAGAACATTCATTTTCTTGACTGCTTCAGGCTCTGCTTGACTTTCTGACTCCATGCTGCGTTCTAGGGATCAACCTGTGATTACACTGGTACAAAGAACTCTGAAATGAGGGAACTCCTTCTGGCAATGCTGGCAAGCCATCTTCCTTCAGAACTTCACGTCTTAGAGATTTGCTCAAAACATTGAGAGGGTTAAAGGAGAGATTCTCCCAATCAGTAGATGTCAAAGGAAATACTGAACTCAGGCCTTCTTGGTTCTGAGGCCAACTCTATCTGCCATATACAGCTCTTGCTTCATCCTGACCTAGGACAATTGGATGTTTTTCACTCCTCAGTAGTCTACCTGTACTCTTGGTGATCTGCTCATCCCATGACCTTTCTTTTGTTCTTCCCTTTGGTTCTGCCATTCTTAGATCCTGCCTGACTAAAATGATTCTGGCCTGGACCTGTGGTCTCCACTTGTCCTCTTCTGACCAGTTATTGTTTAGTTACTGTTTCATGCTTCCCACCACTTTTATAGGCCTGATGGGACAACCAGCTCTAGGCCAGCTTTTTGGGCATGAGGTACAGTTATCATCACCTTTGAATCACTACATAAAGAGTGGAAGTGTCTACTGGCTTTTGGAAAAGAGCCCTAGATTTCTAGAGGACTTGGGTTCAAATACTCCCTCTTCCACTTTACAAGTCGTGTTACCTTGTCTATCATTTAACCAACCTTTCTAGGGTTTAATTTCTGCCTTGGAAAAAATGAGAAAGTTGGACTAGATGTCAGCTCTCAATCCCACCAACTTCTTCTGTTCTTCAAAGGTATAGGGTAGGAATAAAGGAAGAAAAAGAAAGCCAAACCTAGCATTCTCCTGTGGACAATGAGGACCAGAATGACAAATCCTTTGTCTCACTTCTTGTTTTGGTCATTTATCTTTCCACTCTAGAACAGCGTGTGTGTGTGTGTGTGTGTGTGTGTGTGTGTGTGTGTGCACATGCAAGCATGTGATAGGCCTCTGGCAATTTTGTGAAACGTGTGGACTTCTCAGAAGAATGTTTTAAGTACATAGGATTATAAAGGAAACCAATTAAATTGAAATACAGCTATTTATAGTTCAAAATAATAGGTGGGTGGTGGGGGAGTTCACAGACCTCACTCAGGTTAAGCACTCCTGGCCCCATCATTAGAGCAACACAATTGGTTTAGGAAATTCTGCAGTTACTCTTTCTTACTCTCCCTTGCTCACATGGGAAGACAGCATAGAAGGTTCACAGTGGGTAGAGCCTTTCTAACTGGGAATGCGAGGACAATGACTCTGAGATAAAGGCCAAAATAACTTTGATTGTTATAAAGAACTGATGAAAAAAAATCAGCATTTGCTGATAAGACCTATTTATATAGTATTTTAATGCTGGGAAACAACATTCCTTTCTCTGTGAGATAAGTGGCACAGGCATTCTTTTTTTTTAACTGTTACCTTCCATCTTAGAATCAATACCATATGTTGGTTTTATGGTAAAAACTATAAAGGCTAAGCTAGTGAAGGGCAAACTACAGCTCACGGGCCAAATGGGGCCCTTCTCCTTCATAATCTTTCAGTCATGAATAGGGTTTACTATCACAAAAAATACAAGAATTTTGTAAAATGTATCATTGTTATTTTTTAATAAATTATATTGGTTCAGCCATGGGGGGGGGAGCTCAGGGGGGTAAAGGGGAAAGTAAGAGCATGAATTATGCAACCATGTTAACTTTTCTAAAAAATAAATATTAATAAATGCTTAAAAACAAATAAATAAATAAATTATATTGGCTCGCCTAAAGTTTTTTTCCTTTCCTTTGGTCCTCTCTTTAAAAAGTTTGCCTATCACTGGGCTAGGCAATGGGGGTTAAGTGACTTGCCCAGGGTCACACAGCTAGGAAGGGTCTGAGTCTGGATTTGAACTCAGGACCTCCCATCTCCAGGCCTGGTTCTCCATCCACTGAGCTATGTAACTGCTCCTGAGCAGAGATATTCTTATCTATATTTTTTAAACCCTTACCTTCTGTCTTAGAATTAATACCATGTATCGGTTCCAAGGCAGAAGAGCAGTAAGGGGTGAGCAATGGGGGCTAAGTGACTTGCCCAGGGTCACACAGCTGGGAAGTGTCTGAAGCCAGATTTTAACCTGGGACCTCCCATCTCTGGGCCTGACTCTCAATCCACTGAGCCACCCAGCTGCCCCCTATTTCTTATCTGTATTTTGCAGAGAAGGAAACTGAGACTCAGTGAGATGAAAATGTTTGCCCGTGGTCACACAGCTAAAAAAGTATCATAGCTAGTATGCAAACGTGGGTCTCCAGGCTTTTTTTCACCTAAGTCCAAACTGTCCTCCTTTTGTCCTCCTTTATAAAAGTCCTTTTCTCCTTCACTGAAATAGCAATCACTCTCTTCACCAAGCCAGACTACCCTAATCCTTATTAACTGAGAATTAGTCACCTGCCAGTCAGGGGTGAGAGAGGGAACAGGGAGGCAGTTGTTCCAACTTCTCTTAGGCTACTGGGTATATCATTAGACCTTACATCCCTTGGACCTGAACTGCTTCTTGCCTAGGCTTTTCTCACTTATCTCAGCTCTCTAGTCAATTTAATCCCGCGACCACCAAAGAAGAGATGACCTCAATAGGAGCATCTATTAAGCCCTTAAAGAAGCTTTGGGGGAAATATCACCAGTTACAATAGCTTTTGACTTTAAAAACCCTTCAAGTTATAGATGAGGAGGACACAATCCAAAGCATGGCTAGAGCTGGGAAAGAGACTTACCCTTTCTTGAGGAAGTATGATGAGTTCTTTTATCCCTCGCTTTCTCTGTACCACCATTTATATTGTGTATCTACTGAGGGCACTGTGGGAGAAGTGAATTCTTCTATCCCAATCTGTTCTGGATCAGAAATAGAGATTAAGCATGGAGGCACATAGGAATCAGGACAGGGGAGGGGAGCAAGAAAGGGAGAGTGGAATTGGAAGTAAAAGGGAATGAGCCAGGGGTGAGGACCAAATGAGTCTCTGCCAAGCCTTAGCTTTCAGGCCCTTGAAACTTAGTTTTTCTCATAGGAAAATAGGTTGTTTCATCAGATATGTTACCAGCGCTCCGATTTCATCTTACCACTGAGCACCCTAATTATCACAGATGTGGTGGTCCCACTTATATGCCATTTGAAGGGAGGAGAGGAGAGTTGAGTTGACAGCAGGCAAGTTAAAAGGTAAAAGAAATTGGAGGCAGGAAAAATGGAAGACTTTTCCTCTACCTTCTTCTTTGCCAGGATCTGCAAGGTCAGGTGCATGGATCATCCCTCCACCAATGTAGATCATAGCCCCTCTGCAATTTAGTGAATACATTTTAGGAGTTGTTGTGGCCAGCCTGAGAAGTTGCTATGAACTTAGTTTTTTTTTTAATTTTTTTAAGGATTTTTTTTTTATTTTAAACCCTTAACTTCTGTGTTCCACTCATAGGTGGAAGAGTGGTAAGGGAAGGCAATGGGGGTCAAGTGACTTGCCCAGGGTCACACAGCTGAGAAGTGTCTGAGGCCGGATTTGAACCTAGGACCTCCCATCTCTAGGCCTGGCTCTCAATCCACTGAGCTACCCAGCTGCCCCCTATGAACTTAGTTTTGATTGATCCGTGGACCACAGAGTCGATCATGGCAGGTCAAACCAGAGCTTGTACCCCTCACTGGCAGAGACTTCCAGAACACAGGGTCATTTCTGCACCCTAATAAGCCATCAGAGGAAAACTGGAGGAAAGGAGCTTCCTCATGGACAAACCTAATGATAATAAGCTGGAGGGCAGGGGAATACACTATGTTGTGAAGCGTCGTCTACTGCACTCAAGGACAGCCCTCATAGGTAGAAAAGTGTTCTTTTTGTTGAGTCTACACATATGAGCCCCTCGGGAATTTCCAACGATTCTAGACAAAAGCTCTATTTGGAGAGAAGCTTCGTTTTTAGTGCCCTCAAAGGAGTTGTGCCACAGGCATCAGGGGTGACTTAACAAAAGGGCTACCACATTCCCTACCAGACTTTGATAGTGCCCTCCCCAATTTGCTAAGGGCAAGAACAGTGGATATTTAAAAGCCAAAAAAATCAGCCGTAAGACCCTATCATGCAAGATATTAGAACCATGAGTACCTCTGAACCTGTTGCCTCATGCCAAATATGGTTAAATTCAATTTATGAAGTGTCAAATCATGGGAACAAAACAGCAGACACCTTTTAAGCCCCTTCTTCCTGTGAAGCCTCACAAACAAAGTGAAAGAGTTTTACTCTGAAAGAACTCCAACACTCTACATTCCAATTGGAAAAGGACAACATAATAGGTAGCCTCAGAAAGTGCTTTATACCTATTATTTCATTTGATCTTGGAAACAATGCAGCGAGGTGGGGGCCACTGTTAGCCCCATTTTGCAGATTAGGAAACTGAGACTGACAAAGGTTAAGTGACTTGTTCAGGGTCACACAGCTAGGAAGTATCTAACTCTAGATTTGAACTCAGGTCTTCCTGACTCCAAGTCTAATGCTCTATCTATATGCATATACATACAAACATACATATATATATATATATATATATAATACACACACACAAATATATACACCATATTAATTGTGCCTGACTCCTTGTGACCCCATTTGGGGTTTCCTTGGTGGAGATATTGGTGTGGTTTGCCATTTCCTTCTTCACTTTATTTTCCAGATGAGGAAACTGAGGCAAACAGAGTTAAGTGACTTGCTCAGGGTCACACAGCTAGTACATGTCTGAGGCTGACTGGAACTCAGGTCTTCCTGACTCCAGGCCTTACACTCTCTTTTCACTGCACCAACTGGCTGCCCCTGCACACATACACATATATTTTTACATAAGTACACAATACATAAATTTATACATATATACGTACATATATATGTATATATA
>NW_025397311.1:0-2399 GCF_016433145.1 Gracilinanus agilis | reverse complement strand
ATGAATAAATAAGTAAAAATTAAATGAATAAAAATTAAAATTGAAAATTTAATTAATTAAAGAGATTTCTTGAGGGTGGGAAGTTTTGCAGAGAAGTGATACCTCACCCTGGGACCCACCTCCTCTTCATTGGTAAATCTATTTGTCCGACAAGTCCCAACCATGCTCCTACTTCCAGCCAGGCACTCTCTGGACAACTGGACCCATCCCAATAGTCTTCTTGCCGTCTGGCTAGCCCTCCTGGTCCCAGCATTCACAAGTGAGCTAGAAATCTCCATCCACTTGGCAATGGATAACATTTGGAGGTTCCAGCCCTCCTCTTTGTGGGTAGTTGTTGGTATCTTCCCTTGCATGTAGGCAGATTATGGCTCTCGGCAGCATAGACGCTTTGATCTGGACTCAAACTGAGATCCAATCAAAACAATTGCCTTTTGTAGTAAAGTCCAGTGTGGACAAGTTCAGGCCAGGTAGAGTGGTTTGTCTCAAGTAAAGAGCACCAACAGACAATCCCCCAAAACATGTGGTTTGGGGGCAGTTGGGTGGTTCTGTGAATAGAGTGCCAGGCCTAGAGATGGGAGGTCCTGGGTTCAAGTCTGGCCCATCACATCTGGCACATCCTAGCTGTGTAACCCTGGGCAAGTCACTTAACCACCCTTTGCCATGGAATTCACATCAAAGACAAAAGGTAAGGGTTTTTAAACGTGGCTTTAAAGCTGAAACAAGGGTCTTTTCTAAGAGACTTCTTCCCTTTCCCTTTCTTCCCTTTTTCACCAAATTAGGACAAAAGTGTTATAAATGACCATGATAAAAGTCCTATCACAAAAATAAAATGAACACAGTTTGCATTTTTATGCAACAAAGTAGTAGAGGAAAGTTTGCAGAGAAATCGTTGACAATAAAAAAGAAACTTGAGGCCAGCCACTTTGAAGTTAAAGAGTAAATGTATCCACCTCTAGAAGACAAAGGTTTTGTAAAGTGGTATCTGTGAAGGCTCATCCCATATTAGGAAAGCTATCAGCATCACGGACCACATCGGCATTCAGGCTTTTCGGTTGTGTCTGACTCTCTGTGGTCCCATTTGGAGTTCTCTTGGCAGAGATACTGGAGAGGTTTGCCATTTCCTTCTCCAGCTCATTTTGCAGATGAGGAAACTGAGGTAAATAGGATAAAGTGACTTGCCCAGGGTCACCCAGCTTTAGGAAGTGCCTGAGGCCAAATTTGATCTCCCGAAGAGGAGTCTTCCTGTCTACAGGCCAGGCACCCTGATCACTGTACCACCTAGTTCTCCTGTAATTGACCACATTCACAACAAAAACAATCTGAGTATCTCAACTGAGGCAGAAAAAGCATCTGACAAAAGGCAACACTCATTTTTATTTAAAAAAAAAACACGCCCACCGGAAAAGATAGAAATAAATGGAGCTTGTCTTCAAAAATAAATAGTATCTGTCTAAAACCAAGAGCAAACATTATCTGTAATGGAGATAAGCTAGAACTTCCCAATGAGATAAGAGCAGAAGCAAAGATGTCCACGAGCAGCATTGCTGCTTGATATTGTGCTAGAAATGTTAGCTATAGGAAATAAGACAAGAAAAAGAAATTGAATGAATAAATCAAAGGCAATGAAGTCTCAAAAGCATCCTTTATGTAGATGACATAACAGGATATTTAGAGAATCAACCAAAAAAATTAGTCAAAGTAACTCACAACTTTAGGAAAGTGGGAGGACATAAAGGAAACCCACATAAATCATGAGCATTTCTATATATTACCTACGAAAGCCAGCAGGAAGAGATAGAGAGAGAAATTCCTTTTATAATGCTTGTAGACAGTATAAAATACTTGGGAGTCTACACACAGGAAGGAACTACATGAACACAATTGTAAAACAATCTTCACACAAATAACTGACTTCATATCTAAATAACTAGAGAAAAAGGAATTGCTCGTGGACATTCCAAGCTAATAGAATAAAAAGGACAGTGCTACCTAAATTGGGGGCAACTAGGTGGTCCAGTGGATTCAGAAACGGGAGGTCCTAGGTTCAAACCTGGCCTGACACTTCCTAGCTGTGTGGTCCTGGACCAGTCACTTAACCCCCGTTGTCTTTAACTCTTCCACCTTAGAACTAATACTCACTATTGCTTCTGAGATAGAAGGTAAGAGTTTTAAAATAAACAAAAAAATGACAATGCTACCTAAATTAGGGGCAGCTAGGCAGTGCAGGCCTGGGAGGCAAAAAGATCTGCGTTCCAATCTTGCCTCAGACATTTACTAGCTGAGTGGCCCTGAGCAAGTCACTTAACCCCTATTTGCCTTAGTTCCTCATCTGTAAAATGGTGACGCACTGGAGAAATGGCCAACCACTCCAGCATCTTTGCCAAGAAAGCCCCACAGAT
>NW_025397310.1:0-3465 GCF_016433145.1 Gracilinanus agilis | reverse complement strand
CCCCCCCACCTCGCACCACCTTTCCCCCGGCCAGAGAAGGCAGGGAGTCCAGCGCCCCAACCCTCCATCCCTTAGGTCCTGAGTCTACAAATCCTGCGAGCTCCCACCTGCAGAATGATCATTAGCCTCTCCTTCCAGCCCTGCACCTCACATTTGAGGCCTCCTCCAACCCCCGCCCCCAATTCTGAGGATTCTTCTCCCCATTTTGCTGATGAAGAGACTGAGGTGTTCCGAGAAGGGGAAGGCACGACGCTGTGTTTGGGGGTCCCAGGTGATTTTTAGGCCCCATCATGGGGGTGGGGAGAGGCGGGGGACAAGCCTACTTAAATGTATGGTGTTTACCACCTCATCCCTTCCCCTCTGGACCTTGGTTTCCTCTTGTGAAATGAAGGAGCTGGACAGGATGGCGATCGCCCAGATCCCACCATCCTAGGTGGCCAAGGTCATCGGGCTAGGGAATTGAAGAGGTAGGAAAGTTATCCGGGACTCCCCTGCCCAGGGTCCTCTTTGGCCCCCTGGAAATGGCAGAACTTGAGCCTCAGGAAACCCTGTCACAAGTCTGATGACAGAAATGCCCACGGGCAGTGGGAGGAAGAATCGGTGCTGTCCCACAGGGAACTTCAGTGGAAGGACTGGGGGGTTGAGAGGCAGCAGAGACCCACCGGGATGCCAATCAGCCTCTCAGAAGAAGAGCTGGCATTTGCATGGAACTTTATGGTTTGCAGAACACTTTCTGGACATCCTCTCATTTGAACCTCCCAAAGATCCCGAGGGCTGGGTACCGCAGATGTTGTCCAGTCCTGTCCGACTGACTTTTTCCTTTTCTTTCTGACTGACTTTGTGACCTCATTTGAAGTTTTTTTGGCAATGATCCTGGAGTGGTTTGCCATTTCCTTCTCCAGCTCATTTTACAGATGAGGAAACTGAGGCCAACAAGATGAAAGACTGAAGTGACTCACTAAGTGTCTGAGGCCACATTTGTCATCTTCCTTACTTCAGGCGCAGCATTCTATCCACTGTGCCACCTAGCTGTCCCAACCGCAGACATTATTGCCTCCCCCCATTTTACAAAGGAGAAACTGAGGCTCAGAGATTGAGTAGTTTTTGCTTGATTACGGGGCTAGTGAGTAGAAGGATCAGGATTTAAATCCTGGGTCTTCTTGACTCTCCAACGCAGCATTCTCTCCCCTCTTCCAAGAGCCTCTGTAGATTTTGATTGGTCCCACAAACATTCATGAAGTCAATCAATTGATACACATTTATTAAGCACCTACTATGTGCCAAGCACTGGCACTTCCAGTGTGCAGAACCCTGACTAGAGTTTAGATCCATTTAGATTAAAAACCTACAAGAAATATGGTAGAAACTCTTCACCCTCAAGGGGTTTCTAGTCCAATAGGATAGTCCTACCAATAGCCTCGAAAGAAGGGGCAGACATGGGCACACCTGGGTGGGACTTGGAGAAAGTAGGAGCTTGTGGGGTCTAAGAAAGGGCCAGATTCAGAGATGTGGCCATAATTCTGGAACAATGAATGGATGGGAGACAGGTCCCCCAGGACTATGCCATTAGGACTTTTGGGGGAAGACGGGATCAAAGTCCATACTGACTCACCAGTTAGAAATGTGACAGATGCCCAGGAGAGCTGGGTGATGGTGAGTGACCTCCTCCATCTCTTTCAGCAATCTATGGAGGTGCTTTAGAAATGTTTTTGTGAGTGGGTGACCTGGGTAGCCACTGTTTTTCACATGAAATTTGGAGGGAAAGTGTGGGCCCTACTGCTGCTCCTACTATAGGGTCCTTTTCAACCTTCTCTATGCAGAATACGACATCCAATTTGCACAATAAGTAGATCCCTAATGAATGCTTTATCTATTTGGGATAAAGAAGGAGGCAGCTAGGTGGCTGAATGGACTATGAGTCAGGCCTAGAAACAACAGGGCTCAAATTTGACCTCAGACACTTAGCTGTGTGACTCTGGGCAAGTCATTGAACCCCCAATTGCCTAGCCCTTATCACTCTTCTTCATTAGAACCGATTCACAATATAGATTCTAAAATGGAAGATAGAGATTCAAATCCGGCCTCAGACACTTCCCAGTTGTGTGACCCTGGACAAGTCACTTGATCCCCATTGCCCACCCTTACCACTCTTCCACCTAGGAGCCAATACACAGAAGTTAAGGGTTTAAAAAAATAAGTAAATAAAATAAAATAAAACAGAAGGTAAATGTTTACAAAGAGACAGAGAAATGTTCTAAGAGATGCTAAAGAAATCAGAACCAGCAGCAGTGTGTATATATATGTTGTATGTTTGTGTGGGCACAAACATATGTACTTTGGGGGTACTGAGATCTTCAGATTGGGGGTGTTGGTCACGTGGAAGAAGGGTGAAACCTATCCTGTCTTGCCAAAGAGGAGAGACCTAGGAACAACAGGGGGAAACAGAAGATCTCAGCTGGGTGTAAGGAAACTTTACCTACTAGGCATCTCCATAAGTGAACTGGAGGCCTCAGAAGTGGCAAGTTGAGAATCAGAGGACTCAAGTTCTAATCCAAAGCCTCTACCATCAGTTTACTGTCACATTCAGCAAGTTCCTTTCTTTCTCTCATCCCCAATTGATTCATCTGTAAAATAAAAGAGTTGGACTAGATAACCTTTGAGATCTCTCTAAGCTCTGGCATTCTCTGTTCTAAGGCTCCTTCAAGCTTTGCATATCCCTTCTAATATTTCACAGTTCTAGGGTTCTAGGGCTGAAAAGAAAGGTGGAAACTGGAAGCAAGAAGACCCAGCCTTGCTGAGAGATCCTCTGACCCCTTCTCCTCCTCCAGACATTGAAGGTTGGGTCCCCTCTCCCTTCTCCTCTCTCCCCATCCCACCCCCTTCCCACTTCTCTCCATCACTTCCCTCATAGATTCTAATTCCTATCAGACTGAGCAAGGAAACAGGCAGAATTGGGGCCGAGCCTGGACTCTTTGAGGGGCCTCCGGTTCAGTAGTCAGAGCAGGCTACCCTGTTCCTCTGGCCCTATCTCACAGCTGAGAGTCATCGTTTATCCTTAATGCCCAAGGTTTGAGTAGGATCAGCTCAGGTTTATCTCCCATTTGCTAAGCAGACCCACCAATAAAGCTCACCTGATCATGGGACTCAAAGTGGCCAGAGACATAAATTCAGTTCAATAAGTATTTAGAAAGTGCCTCTTGGGTATAAAGTAATGCTGGAATCAGACAAAAAGAAATTGCATTTGCAATCAAGGAATTTAGTTTCTATGAGGGAGGAAAGGATATGATATGCAAAGATAAATAAATTCAAAGTAATTTCAAGAAAGAAAGAAAGCAGGGGCAGCTGGGTAGCTCAGTAGATTGAGAGCTAGGCCTAGAGATGGGAGGTCCTAGGTTCAAATCTGGCCTCAGAGACTTCTTAGCTGTATGACCCTGGGCAAGTCACTTAACCCCCATTGCCTAACCC
>NW_025397309.1:0-2486 GCF_016433145.1 Gracilinanus agilis | reverse complement strand
TATATATATATATATATATATATATATAAGCTAAATGGTGCTACATTATTCAGGGCAATAGCACAATGCCTGCAACATTGCTTAATAAATGCACCCCCCCTTTATTCTCTTAGCTTTGTCTTTATGCATTGATATATACCACAGTAGATTTAGAGCTACAAGGGGCCATCTTGTTCAACCCACTTAAAAAGGAAACTGAGGGGGCTGTTGGGTAGCTCAGTAGATAGCCAGGCCTACAGTCCAGAGGTCTTAAGTTCAAAATTGGCCTCAGACACTTCCTAGATTTAAGACCTTGGACAAGTCACTTAAACCCCCATTGCCAAGCCCATACCACTCTTCTGTGTTTGGTCTTGGAACCAATATACAGTATTGATTCTAAAACAGAAGATAAAAATTAAAAAAAAAAAAAAGACAAAACAGGCCCTAGAATGTAAGTGACTGGATTCATAGGTAGTGGTGGAATTTGATCCTAGATCTTCCCACTTCCTAGCCAGTGTTCTTTCAATTATATTGCACATATGGGCAAGGATTTTCATCCCTTTTATCTCAGCATTGTGGCTTCAGCAGGGAGGGAAAGAAGGTCAATACACACAATGCAAATAATCTGGAAACCACAGATCCTTGCATTTCCTCTTGAGCTCTTTTCAGAAAACAGTGCCCCAATAACCCTTTGCATCCCTCCCCAACAGCCTCCCACATTTCCTCATCCCCAAATTCTGAAGGAATGCTCTAATTCGTGGGCAAAACAAAATTTCAAAAATCTCTACAGGAAATACAGTACAAATGTATTTTGTGGATTCCTTATTTTGCAAATAAAAGATGGAAATATTCCATTAGGAAGTTGCAAAAAAAAAAAATGCCTCACAGGCGCACACACAGAGATCAGGGATCTGGTACTAAATTAGATAGTTCTTTGACTTCCGTGATGCCTTCACACCGCCATGAATTTGAACAAGATAATGCAGGGGCAGCTAATGCTCAAATGTGTTGCAGCTGTATCAATAATAGGTAAAACCAGCAAAAGGAAGAGCCAGGAATCCTCAGTCCCCCAGAAGCCAGGGCGGGTGAAGGGCAAGCTCACTTCCCCCTACCCCCTCTGCCTGGACTTCCCTGGAAAAGTCTTTTCCCCGGTTCCACCTAAATGATCCTGGCCAGCTGTTTCTACCCCAACCAGCAAATCTTCTCAGATACAGTCCAATCAAGCCAAGCTGATGATACCAGAGAGAAGAATCAAACTGATCTAAGGAAAACTTGTTCTATTCATTGTTTTAAAACAAAACAAAACGAAACAAAACACCTTCCTGCTCTGGGACTCTCTCCTCGAAACACCTGTTTCCCCAACTTTTGTGTTACTGTTCATGATAAGGACGCATCACTGAGCACCCCGTCATCTCCAAAAATGAGACGCACAAACTTGATTGCTGAGCGCCGAGTGGAAAAAGCCACTTAAGTAGCCCGGCGATCTGGGGTAAAGATCAATATTCTGTCAGAGGCAGCAACATCCCCACGTGGATGGCCGCGACCGGCAAGCGCCAGCTTTTCAGATGAATGTCGAAGGTCTCCACAATCGCACCCGGCGTTAGGCATGAAGGCTGCCTCTCTCGTCAGCCTACATGGCATTCCTGAGTGTTGGCTAGCTTGGGACACATGACAGGTGCTGCGTGTTGCTCCTGGAGCCATTCCCGCTCCCCCCACGGCCGCAGCGAGGGCTGCCCACATGCCGTAATGGAGCCGGCTGAAGTTCCTGTTCTCAGATATTAACGAGCTCGCGGGCACACACTTACCTTGGCCGGAGGTATTAGGTAAACTGGCTTCATTCTCTCCCATGTTACTATTTCTCTTATTTAACAGGGGGCCCCCGGACTCTTTCCAGCTGCGACGCTTATGGTGTAAGCTTTGACCTTCTGACTTTCAACTGGAGTAGTGTAATCGGACACTAGCTGCTCTCTGCTGTGAATAATTATGGGGCTGCTTCCTGAATTACCTGGGCTGGCCTGACCTGTTTCTGGATGAAGTGAGTGAGCTCACATGCTTTGATCCAATGCACTCCTATTAACGTCGGAGCCCCACACAACACGGCTTTGTTTCGCTTTTAATATTCACTTTTGATTCCTGACTTTCACTAGAGAGGGGGGAAAACTACTTGCACTTTGCTCTTAAGAGGTAGTTGGCAGTGGATAACTGCGGGCTTTAAAAGGCAGCCTCAAATGGCTTCTCAGAAGAAAAACAAAAACAAAACTTTAAATACAGCAAAGATGGCAAGATGGTTTTCAAATATTTGTTTGCTGAATGGAGAAAGATGGGAGGCCATAAGAGAACGGGATTCCTTCCTTCATTCATTCAACAAGCATTTATCTCTAAAGCATCTTTTTTATATATATACCCAGAGGAAGCAGTTATAAAATGACCAAAAAATGGTCTTTGCTTTTTATTTATCTTTTTAATCCCTAATATCTTATATATATATATATATATCCTTCTATATT
>NW_025397308.1:0-3108 GCF_016433145.1 Gracilinanus agilis | reverse complement strand
TCTACTTATCTAACTACCTCTGTCTATTTGTCTGTCTGTCTGTCTCCCTTTAGAAGCAAAGGATCTTTAACCCTACAACTTTGTTATCATTTCTATAAATAAAAGTGGATAGATTCTGTTACTTTTTGTAATCAAGAAACCATAATAGCAGAATCATATTGGACTGGGGCCAGTAATTCCCTCTTCTCTATCTCATTTTATATTGCTGCAAGCTGCCCCGCCCCCTCCATCATAGCGCAGCTGTACTATTACTAAAGAAATGGATTCTACAGTGATGAGAATCCAGGCTTTGGACTCTTAGTAATTGACTAGGATTTGTTCCCTTAAACAAGTCACTTCTCTTTCTCCTGACCTCAGTTTCTTCATCTAAAAAATAAGGGATCATAGGATCATAGATTTAGATTTAGAAGTAATTGAATCCAACTCCCTCATTTTACAGATGAGAAAACAGAAGCAGTGAGTTGAAAAAGACTTGTCCAGGATCATATAACATAAAAAAAAACAAAACAAAAAAAATCTGATGTTTCGTTCAGTGATTGGGGTTCCTTCTGGTTCTGACCTTGAGCATAGAGGTTTTTGTTTTTTGTTTTAGGCAGATAGGTGGTACAGTGGATAGAGTGACAGGCTTAGAGTCAGAAGGGCCCCTCTTCTTGAATTCAAATCCAGTTTCAGACACCTATTAGTTGTGTGACCATAGGCAAATCACTTAACCCTGTTTGCCTCAGTTTCCTCATCTGTAAAGTGAGCTAGAGAAAAATAACAAACTACTCCAGTATCTTTGTCCAGAAAACCCCAAATGGGTTCTCAAAGTATCTGACTTAACTGAAAAATGACTAAAAAGACAACACATTGTCGTTTTTCACTGCAGCTAAGAATGAAAATCGAATTATTTAGACTTTTTACAAAAATGCTCACAAAGCAGGGGTTGGTGTGTAGATGGTTAAACTTCATGTGGAGTATTATTTGAATATAATGGGGAAATGGATTATTCCCATGAACTACTGGCCTCTCAAAATATAATTTGATTTCCAGTGGATGGTTGCTAAATAATGCATAAAACTCTTGCACCCATTTATCATTTACTGACTTTTGTTCATTCTCATTTTCATTCCCTCTAATAGTTTAGATTTTGAATTTTGACATTTATAATGTTCTATCTCAATTATTTCAGAGTGGGCAGTTATGTTAGCTCTCTAGACAATCAAGTTGTTTTCATCAGATATGAGTATTCCTAAGCACCACATGAATGTACTTTTCTCCAGGAAGTATTGGCCTCTGAAATCACCAGTTAAGTATTTGAAATCATCAGCAAAACAGAATCCAGGCTTTTGGACAGGGCTATTGTTTTAGCATGATTATAATAAAGGGATGTATGTGTGTATGTGGGGAGATGGCATCTGTCTCTGTTTTATTATACATATGGTTAAATTTGCCAGGTTTCCGAGACATTGGATGCAGAAAAGAGACACTGGGTATTTAGAAAAAAAAACTGTTTCTGCTTCATAATTTTGCCTAAGCTCTTGCTTTTGTCTTCTGTGTGTAAGGAACTGTTTATTCATGGTTCTTTTCAGATAGCACATTTTAATGCTGAAAAAGTATTTTTTAAAAGAAGAGATTTAAATTGACTATTAAGGGATATAAGAAAGATCTGCTGCTGTGATACAAGGATATTTTTACACCAGAAAGGAAGCAGAATATATGTTTGAAGAAGCATAGCTTTCATTTGGGACTTTAACATCCCCATTATATTCAAATAATACACAATATAAAGTTTAACCATCTATACGCCAACCCTTGCTTTGTGCGCATTTTTGTAAAAAGTCTAAATAATTAGATTTTTATTCTTAGCTGTGGTTAAAAACTTTGATGTGTCGTTTTAGTCATTTTCAGTCATGTCCAACACTTTGTGACCATGTTATGGAGTTTTCTGGTCAAAGATACTGGAGTGGTTTGCTAGTTCCTTCTCCAGCTCATTTTATAGATAAGGAAATTAATCATGGCATAAATATAAAGACTTAAAACACCTTGGGAAAGATGTAGGATCACACCTTATTGATATATGAATAGTGTGAGAATTTAAAGGGATGAAGAAAGCATTTTATTTGTTAAAAAGTAGGAAAACATGAGTATGAAGAAAGTGTTCAGGATATTAAATGAGATATTTGAATGAATTAACACTTTCTCAATGCTCTCTTGTTCTCTCTCTTTTAAATTCATCTCTCTTTTAAACTATCTTCGAATAGATATTAAGCATTAGTTCCAAGGTAGAAGAGCAGTAAGAGCTAGGCAATTGGAGTTAAGTGACTTGCCCAGGGTCATATAGCTTGGAAGTGCCTAGCTACAGTGAGAGTAGAGTTGGGATGAAGATTTTTCAGAGATTACATGAGATACATATACAAAATAAATGTAGAGTACTTGAGAAGTGAGGACAACACTACCAAATGGAGGGATTAGAGCTTGGATATTTTACATTCAAGAACTGGGAGGGTGCACAGTTCCCCCCCCCCCCCAAGTATTCACTCCATCATTGATATGATTGGTAATTAACTTATGGGAGAGTTTCCATAAAGGGATTCTTTGGGATTTAAGGGAGAGACTTTTAAAGGAATTGATATGCTTTTTAATTTTCTGAACAATTGGGGAGTGTTTGCTTGGATAGGGGCCCCCTCCTAGAGTATGAGGGATAATAAATTAGTCTTTACCATATCTTGTCCCTGATACTGGTGCCTGGGACTGTCCAGAAGTTTTAAGGATGCTGGAGAAAGGCAAGAGGTCATTATCTTTAATGAAGGTTGGTCTCCAGTCTCCCTCTCGTGGTGATAAAGTGACATCTACGTCTCTTGGCCAGTAAGGTAATGAGGGTTTTCCTTTCTGCAACTGTGAGATCCGGGCCAACAATAGAAGTCTGGTTCTGAGGGCTGAGTCCTGATGCCATCTGCTGAGAAATGTGTTGAACTGCAGAAGCCTAGGACCCACTGAACATCTTTTCAGAGAATGCTGCTCATGTCCTTTGTTTTCTAAGAGATCTGATGTGAGCTCAGTTTTTTATTTTTATTTTGCGTTTCAGTAAGATTTTCTTCCTTCCTTCCTTCCTTCCTTCCTTCCTTC
>NW_025397307.1:0-2993 GCF_016433145.1 Gracilinanus agilis | reverse complement strand
ATATATATATATATATATATATATATATATATATAACTGGGAGAAATGGGACTAAGCAGCAAGTTAATATGAAAAAGACCTGTGGGTTTTAATTAAATATGAACCATCACTGTGATTATTCCTCTGTCAATCATCCCCAAATCTCTGAGCCAAAAGTATAAGTATCATAAATTCTTAGAGCAGGGATTCTTAATCTCTTTTTGTATTCAGGACTCCAGCATAGAATAATGTTTTTAAATACATCAAATGCATAAGATTACAAAGGAAATCAATTATATTGAAATACAGTTATAAAAAAAATTTTTTTAAAGTTCAAATACCCCAGGTTAAGAACCTTGGCCTAGAATCTAGTTGAGTTCAAGTCCTGGCTTAGCTTCTTAGCTTTTATGCCCTTGGTAAATTCCTTTGACTATAGGCCTCAATTCTTTCATTTATAAAATTTGCCAGTTTGATGTAATGATAACAAGATCCTTTTCTTATCTAACAATCTCTGAGTCTATGAGCAATGTAGAACCCTGCAATTCTGCCCAAGGAACCATTCTCCAAATTATCAGGATGGGGCAGAGGGCAGATCACCCCAAGTATGTACTTTTTTCTTTCTTTTTTTATTTTAATAAATTCCCGCATAAGCTTTCCAAAGTTATTTGATTCATATTGTCTCCCTCCCTTCTTCCCTCTCCCTTCCCAGAATTGACAGGAAATTCAGTCTGGATTATACATGTATTATTATCAAGCAAAACACATTTCCATATTACTCATTTTTGTAGGTAAATAATCTTATAAAACCAAGATCCTACTTCATATACACGAATAGTCAAGTGATAAATCATAGGTTATAATCTGCATTTATTGAGATTATGTTATATATACTTTTTAACTAATCTTTAATTTTAACTAATATTTAACTAATATTATATATATTATATACTTTTTAACAAAAATGTATTGATAGTAGGAAAAAGAAGCCTTTGGTGTAACATTTGGTAAAGTAGTATAAATGATAGTGGTTCAGTCATTTTAGTTGTCCAACTCTTCATGACCCCATTTTGGGTTTTTTTTGCAAAGATACTATAATGGTTTGCCATTTTCTCCTCTGGTTCATTTTATAGATGAGGAAGCTAAGGCAAACAGAGTTAAGTGATATATTCATATCACTAGTTAGTATCTGAAGTTGGATTTGAACTCAGATCTCTCTGATTCCAGGCCCAAGCTGTATCCATTGTGCCAACTAGCTGCCCCAGTATAAATTATTTTCACCCCAGTTCATCTGCCTTGTTAGTTGGGATTTTAGAATCTTAGGGTTTCCGAATAGAAGGCATACTAACCAAAACCTGTCAAGGTGGCTTCAAAAATAAATAAGTGACTTGTCATTCCAATCAGTGATGGGCAAACTTTTTAAAGAGGGGGCCAAAGGAAAGGAAATGCTCATCTGTCAGTCTGTTTCTAAGGCAGCTCTTTGGAAGTTTCATCATTGTATTCATCAGATTAGGAATAATGTCAGGGGGGGCTGGATAGAACATTTCAGGGGGCTGCATCTGGCCTGCGGACCATAGTTTGCCCATCACTGTGATAGGCTTATTTACTTATTTATCTAAGGCTGAAACTTTGAACAAATAATGTATAAATGGGAAATCTTTATTGAGAAACTAGACAGCTTCCATCTTAATCATCACTCAGACAAGTTGTAACATGAAATTGTGTTTATATATAACATAAACATGTCCATAATCTTCCTTATCTTCCCCTTTTTCCCATCTGACTTCTCAAGGTTTTCTGGGCATTATAATGCCAACCTTCTGTGACATCTTCTGCTCTAAGGCCAAGGACTAGGCTACCCAGCAATTAGTTTGGTTTTGATCACCTCCCTTTCTTGGGTGGGGGGTGCCAGAAGAGGGAAAGCAAATTGGAAGAAAAATAGATTTCTACCAGAGAGGACATTTTTCTTTTTTAGGAGCCATCTATAGCAAATAGTCTGACTCTCTCCCACTGGCACTCTTCCCTAGAAATAGATTTGGACAACACCAACAAGACAAACAAGTACAGGCATTAAAGCTTTCTTCTATTATTCATTCATTCACATATTAAATTATTCAATAAGGATTTTTGAGTACCTATAGGCATAGCTCCAAGGTTGATTTTCAAGGAAATGAAAAAAAAATACAGTCTTCTTCTAAGAAGTATAGAGTCTAGTTGTAGAGAGAAGACAAGCCATTCATTCTTCCATTCATATGACAAACACATATTGAGTGCCTAGAATGTGTTATGCATCGTGTTAGCCACTGGTGGGAGCTGGCAAACATGAAAAGAAATGGGTAGAAAGAAATGGGGGCTATGGAGGGAGAAAAAATACAAAGATAAATAAAATGGTAATCCTTGACTTCAATAAACTTACAATTAAAAGGGATCAGATTATACAGGTAAACACAGTGGGTATTACAGTGTAACGAATTCTTTAAAGCAACGGGAAATGCCTTAAAACATGTGAAGAGGTTAAGTAATGATTCAGAGTAACAGGGGCTAATGCATCTAATTTTCCCTCACAAGCAGTTAATAGTAGGTCACACTCAGGGCAGTCAAGAGATGTGGTTATATATGTTATGGCATTTTATTAATCATGACCTAAATGTAAGAAATAGTGTTAAGGATATCATTCAAGAGATATATGACCAGAAAAGGTTAACATCATGTCATGAGAGCTATAGATTATAGATGGACAGCCTGTATACTTCACTGTGCCTATGTAATACTCCTACCCATCCACTGGATATGTTAAATAAATCCTTTTGAGGCAGGATTTTGGAAGGACACGAACCAGCCAAGTAGCAGCATTTCTTGGTGGATAGAGCTGATCTCAGTCACTTTACTTCTCACTATTGCCCATAGGAAACTCACTAACTATAAATTACAGAACATTTGCCAATTTGCATAAGAAGTTCCCTATACCACTGGAATTACAAATGCAGAGAGAGAGAGAGAGAGAGAGAGAGAGAGAG
>NW_025397306.1:0-1494 GCF_016433145.1 Gracilinanus agilis | reverse complement strand
GGAAGGAAGAAAGAAAGAAAGAAGAGGAAGAAGGGAAGGAAGGAAGGAAGAAAGAAGAGGAAGAAGGGAAGGAAGGAAAGGAAGGGAAAGGAAAGAAAGAGAAATAGAGAAAGAAAGTCTATCACTAGGATAGCAAAGAGGAGACTTGGTTTCAGAAAGCCATTGAAGTTCTGTAATCTTTCTAAGTCTCAGTTTTCTCATCTATAAAATAAGGGAATTAGGCAAGACTATCTTTTAGGTCCCTTCGAACTCTATATCTATGATTTTTTTTAAATCACTTAACTTCTGTCTTGGAATCAATACTGGGTATTGTTTCCAAGGCAGAAAAGTGGTAAGGGCTAGGCAGTGGGGGTTAAGTGACTTGCCCAGGGTCACACAGCTAGGAAGTGTCTGGGACCAGATTTGAACCTAAGACCTCCTATCTCTAGGTCTGGTTCTCCATTTACTGAGCCACCCAGCTGCCCCCATAAATTTATGATTATATAATAACCATGTTGCAATGGAAAAGGTGCTAGATTTGGAGTTCAAGAAGATGGATTCAAATCCCAGATTTGCCATAAATTAAATACCAGTGTGACCTTCCACATGTCATTTGTCCTCTCTGGCTCTCAATTCCTCCTCATCTTTAAAAAGAAAGTTGGACTGAGGCCCCTTCTGGCTCTGTAATTCCAGAATTCTAAATCCATTTTTATTAGATCTGGCATTTAAACTATAAGAGAGACAGGAAGCATAGGTGAATAAATATACATAGGAACTGATGAGACTTGTTTTAGTGACGGAGGTCATTATGGATTCTGTACAGGTATATTGGGATTTTCTTTTGTGCATGCCTCTTGCATTTTATTATGTTTAAAACTACACTTGGTGAGTTATGATTTGGCTGCAAGTGCAAAGGAAGAAAGTGCTTATATTGCTGCTTAAGCTATTAGATATTTTCTTCCATCCACCCTTGTGTTTATGAACTCAGATTTTTTTTTCTTGCCCTGGGCCATTGAATTTGCTGTCAAGACTAGTCAACATGATTTAATTACCCTTTTGTAGGATGCTCAGATGGGGAAAAGCCTAGAGTGATTATATGTCCGTGTCTCTGAGATATTATGTTTGCCTGATTTTAGTATTTCAACCTTTTCAAAGGAAATATATTTGTCTCTCTTTATATGAACACATATAGATATAATATCTTATATATACTATATACTATATATAGCTTACCAAATTAGAATGACCATTATAATTTACCTTGTCATGTTATAGTGTGTTGTTTCATACTACATTGTGATATAAATTCACAAATACATGTGAATTTATATTGTTACATGTCATGTGTTATATATATCATGTCATATATTATAAAGCATAGTATATGAGTATTATATTAAAATATATAAGATATATCATATATTTTTCTATGCTTTATCATATTAAAATATATCGCATATTTTATTAATATATATAATATATTAAAATACATGATATATTTTAATATAACAGTCA
>NW_025397305.1:0-5447 GCF_016433145.1 Gracilinanus agilis | reverse complement strand
AAATACTTTAAATATTTGAAATAAATTTTTTATTTTAAAATATTTTAAACATATTTTAAATATCTTTTAAACATGTTTCCACATGAGCATACTGCAGGGAGAAGGAGCTGAATCAATGCTACCATAAAAGTTGTTCTTAGGTCCTGCTGCCAATCATACTTATCAACACACCGACACGATTTTAATAACCAGTTTAGTATATGCTTGGAACATTAGCCCGTGGCATACAAAAATCTAATAGGTCATAAGCAATGGTTCCCACAACTTTAGTTAGAAGGCAGGACAGATACAATGGAATTTTGTTGAGAGTAGAAGGAAAAGGCAAAAATGTACACACTAGAGTACAGGTAGAAGGGAAAGATCTACAGTAGATAAAATAATAAAGTCGTTGGGGTATATGGGGTGTGCAGAAAGGGCCTTCTGCACTCTTGCACTTTGTGCCCTCTGGTGCCATCTTGCTATCCAGGGAGGACCAGCACCTCTGATGGGGGCACTAGCCAAGCCTTTTGAGGGCTCCTCATCCACCCCCTCTCACCCAAGAAGCTGTAGCATTGCAGCAGCCACATTCTGGCAAACCACCTTAGCAGATGGGCTAAGCTAGGCTGAGGGTGACTGACAGGTGTCAAAGCCTTTGGTGAGCTTGGGAGGAATGTCTACCCCAAGTATATGAAGACTTCTCCTGGTAGGATGAGTGGGTGAGAACAATTTGTTCCAAGGGCCATGAAGGCAGCTGAATCAGACTCTATGGAGTACTTAGAGCTTGGTCAGATATGGAAGATGCCAAGGTCATCCACTACGTCCCAAGTCATTGCCAGTCATCCTGACTTTTGTCCTGCCACTGGACGTAGATGATTCTGGGAGAGAGAGTGAGGCTGACGACTTGGTGCAATTCTGTCTCACTTAAATCCAATTCGTGTGCTAGGTAAGACATCATCCTAGGGATATCATTGGTCTTCTTCAAAAGGAAGGCCAATAAGTCAGTAAACAGGAGATAAAATTGATGTTTGCCGACTATTAATGTGAGAGCTATACCTAATTACTCAACATCCGCATCTTAAGTTGAGGTAATAAAGCCAAGTCAGAAATATTCTGCTCACCAGCTAATCCCTAGAGCTAAAACTTTATATCAGCTGTATTCTGCAAGCTCCAGCTAGTTATGTGGCTAGACTGTCTTAAGGAATCGGTGCTCATAAGGCCAAAAGAACAAAAATCTCTTGTCACAATGCTTAATGAATTGTATTGAAATTGGACGGGGATCAGGGAGGAGGTGGTTAAAAACTCACTCCTGAGTCTTTTCCTCATAAAAAATTCTGCCTACCAAACTTGGGGAATAAATGAATAGAATTTTATTTCCATCTAAAACTTCAGAATGATTATATTAAAATCCTTGTGTTATCTCTTAACTTTCCTCGAAGCAAGCAAGCTTTATTGAGAGGTGATATAAAACACAGGAGTGATCAGAGAAGATGGAGGCAAGGCAGTTTGCTGGGATCTTGGATGGAGTTAGGGGACAAAGTTGGGTGAAAGTGGGTGAGATGGCAAATTTAATCTTGCAATGAGGTAAAAACCAAATGGTTATGGTGACCCAAAAGCAGAATGGGTTGCCTTAGGAGGTGATGGGCTTCCTGTCATCGGAGGTTTCTAAGCAAAGACCAAATGACTACTTGGTGAATATATTCCAATGGCAATTAATTCCATTCAAGAATATTTGGAACTAGACGACCGCTGAGATTCTTTCCAGCAGGATCCCTCCCTGCTAAGTGATTAGGTCTGAGATTCAGTGAAAAAAGACCTTAAGATTCTTTTAGCTAGAAGCTTAACATTGGGGGAAGGTACCCTCCCTCCCCAACTGTCCTCATCCAGTTCTATGTTTTCAGGCATCAGAGTTCCCTTTCTGGAACTGGTGGAATGGGTTAGACACAAAGAGAACATATAATGCTACTGCCAGAGTGATACTTGCTTCTCCGGGTCTTATTC
Source organism: Gracilinanus agilis (assembly GCF_016433145.1). Taxonomy (NCBI): domain Eukaryota; kingdom Metazoa; phylum Chordata; class Mammalia; order Didelphimorphia; family Didelphidae; genus Gracilinanus; species Gracilinanus agilis. The sequence continues at coordinate 3,470 of NW_025397305.1, read as the reverse complement.
CCCTATTTTCTGCCAGTTACAGAGTAGCAGGCTGTTATAGAACTAATTAACAAGCCAGGAGAAATGTCACCATATTTGACACTATTGGTCACCCTCTATGTATAATGTTCTCTCCTTTCTAGGTTTTCATGACATTATTTTCTCTTGGTTCTCTTCCTACCTGCTTAATTATTCCTTTTTCCATCTCCTTCCTGAGATCAGCCTCCTTAACTGTGGGTGGCTCCATGGCTGGGCTCAAAGCCCTCCTTTCTTCTCTATTCTTTCTCATTTGGTAACATCCTCAACTCCCACAGGTCTGATTTATCATCTCTCTGCATATGACTCCCAGATTTGCATTTCCACCCCAGGTATTTTCAGCCCCAGTTCTGTTACCTTTGGTTTGTTGGCCTTTGGGACATTTTGAAATGGATGATCTGAGGGGTCTTTCAAAGTCAACATGTCCAAAATGGAACTCATTATCTTTCCTTCTAAACTCACTTCTCCTCCTAATTTCCCTATTTCTGTTGAGGTCACCACCATTGTTCCATTCACCTGGAATGTTGCAATCTTGGTGTCTGTCATTCCTCTTCACCTTACGTAGCCCATCATTTCCCCAGTCTAGTCATTTCCATTGCTACATCTCTTTTATCTATCACATAGCCACCATCCTTGTTCATCACCTCTTCGGTTATTAAAAGACCCTCTTTATTGGTCTCGCTGCCTCAAGTTTTATCCCTTTCCAATCCATCTTCCATATTGTTGGTAAAGTAATTTGTAAAGCCTAAGTCTGACTATATAGGACACCCCGAGAAATTCCAATGACTCCCCATTGCCTCTAGTATCAAATGGCAACTCCTTCAGCTTTCACCCAAATATGGCCTTTACAATCTGGCTTCAAATAGGATGATGAATTGGAGTGAGGAGAGAGTGGAGACAGGAATACCAATTAGATGACTGTGTATTACAATAGTCCAGGTGAAAGGTGATTAGGGCCTGAACATACACTTTCCTTTTTTAATGGCCTTATGATTTATTTAAACAGTAAGGTGACTTAAAAAGAGCTCAGCAAAACAAAAATCAGTAACAACAGAACTATAAAGAATCTTTGGAACTGGAAGTTATTAATAATAATTGGAATTTATTGAATTTATGTAATCATTAACCATAACAATGATTTAAAGTTAATAATAATAATAATAATAATAATAATAATTGGGAGAGCTAGGTGGTACAGTGCCAGACCTAGAGTCAGGAAGATCTGAGTTCAAATCTAATCTCAGGCACTTAGTAGCTCTGTGATCTTCAGCAAGTAATTTAATCTTGCTTGCCTCATTTTCTTCATCTCTAAAATGAGCTGGAGAAGGAAATGGCAAACCATTCTAGGATCTTTGCCAAGAAAACTCCAATGAAAATAACAACAATAAAGAAGAACTAACATTTATATAGCATTTATTATGTGCCAGGAATTGTGCTAAGCATGTTTATGATGCTCTCATTTAATCCTTCCAATAAATTTACATTAAGCATATTAAGTGCTAAAGGTTGGAAATACAATTAGGAAAAAGCAAGACTACCATTTTGAAAATGCTGCAAATCATTCCCCCATTTGTTGACTGGGTAGAAATATGGGGGGGGGGGGGACAGAATTGAACCTTCCCAGCAGATTCAATGTAACTTGACATTGCAGCTCTACCAACAATGTATTAGTGTCCCAATTTTCCTCCAACATTTATCATTTTCCTTTTTAGTTATCTTAGCTAATCTGATCAGTGTGATAGTACCTCATAGTTATTCTAATTTGCATTTCGTTTATCAAAAGGGATTTCTCACAATACTTCTAGAGACCAACAGAGAAGGAGCCACCCCGTTATGGTCCTCAAGAATGGCTTTTTGCACCTCAGACTCCACGTAGGCCCTTCCCTGTATTCTTTTTATCGCATAGTTTCTATATCTGCGTACTATCCCCATTCTAGAAAGTAAGCCCCTGTAAGGATGAGACCCTTTCTGATCTAGATTTTGTATCTCTCCAAGTGCCCAGAGTACCGATCGGTACACAGATGCCACTTAATAAATGCTTGCCAAATTTAACTGAACTTTTCAGCTGCCGCCCTCCTCTTTTTTGGGTTGGGGAAGGAGCGGATGCGCATCTGGGGGACACCTACACTAGGGCTCATCTCTGACACACCAAGAGAGCGCCATGAACAGATGCTGCAGAGTGCCCAGGCAGGGTTCCTCGATGCCCACGAAGGCTTGTGGGTCTGAAGGTCCCACAGGGTGCGACACCCAAGAAATCGCGTCCACGCGGCCCAATCGAATTCTTGGAGTGGTCTCCGGTGCCTGACATACAGTAGCCACTTAATCAATGCTTGCTGCGTCACTGGATTGGAGCTAATTTTTGCAGAGTCACGGAAAGCATAATCACCCTCGCGCAAGGAGCCGAGTCCAGAGGGGAAGGGGAAAGAGACATTTTTCTTCAGATCAGGTTTCCTTTTGGGGGGGGGGGGCGCAAACTCCGCACAAGTAGTTTCCTTTTTGCTTTTGTTTGGCTTTTGCAGAAAACACCGCGGAGACCTCTGGGAAACGAAGCCTGGGATTCTCTCCCCTAGTCCAAATCAGTGACTAGGTTTAAGGACCAGCGTATTGCTCCAGCTGTATGTCCAAGCGAAGGTAGGCGCCGGACTACATATCCCAGAATCCACTGCAGTCACAAGACTCCTATTCCCAGAGTCCCTCGGAATGTGCCGCCAAGAAGCTCAGAGCGGATCATAGCGTTTCGGAGCCCGCGGCGCTTGGAGGCTCAGTGAAATAGAGGTTCGGTCTCGGGCCCTGGTGTGTGGTGCGGCTCGGAGGGAGCAAACGAGTGGGTTAGTGCGCAGGCGCGGACAGTCTCTGCTCGGGCTGGGACCGAAGTGTTTTGCGTGTGCGTAGACGTGTCAGCCTGGGTACGAACAGGCTCCGCGGGGCGCGGCCTGAGGCCCAGGGGGAAGCGGAAGACGATAACTCCGAGCCTTGGCCTCCTGGGGCTGGAGACGGATATCCCAGCCCCTGCCCTGTAGTCGCCGCCACCATAGAACGTGAGGCCGGGCGTGCGCGCGCGTTCCCGCAAGGAGGCCCCGTGCTCGTGCGCCCCCGTGGGTGTTTGCTAGGGACTGCGCTGGGAGGCTCTGCCTGGGCTCCATCTCTCACCTCCACGCCTTTGCCCTGGCCATCTTCTCCCTTCTGCGCCTTAGAGCCGCCTTCCCTCCAGGCTCCTCCCCTCAGCCGGCCTCCCTGGGCAAAGTTGTTTCTTTTTTATCTCTGAGTTAGGGGCGGGGCGGGGCGGGCTTGTTCCTCTTGAGACCCTCCTCCTCTCCCCTCCCCTGGGTCTGGAGAGACCCTCATCCCTATGGTGACGCCTACAAGCCCTTGGCCTGAAGGAATCCGGAGTGGGAGTCCGTGGGATCCTCTCCTCCGGGTTGGATTGGGTCTGGGGGCCGGGGGCAGGGTGGGGA
>NW_025397304.1:0-8143 GCF_016433145.1 Gracilinanus agilis | reverse complement strand
CTCTCTCTCTCTCTCTCTCTCTCTCTCTCTCTCTCCCCCTCATTCCCTTCTCCCTTCTTCCTCCGTTGCTCTCTTCCCCTATTTTATCCTCAATACATTTTCATTATTCACCCCTGTGCCCATGAAAGCACTGAAGTCACTGAGGGTTTAAAGCATGTATTGAATTTGAGATGATTTTACAAAATTGTACATAGAATTTTTCTATACCCTCCCATCCTTTTTAGCTGATGTTAGGATTTTATTCATAGTTTTACTATGATGACGATGATGATGATGTTTATAAGCAAACTGTCCAAGGGTTCTCTAAAATGATGTTCCTTGTTTTGTTTGCATAGGTAATAGAATTAGCTCCTCCATTTGTCTTTCTCAGGTAAGCTTGCAATCCATCTTACCCTTTCATAGCAGATTCTTTGTCTTTTGTCTACATTTACAACAGAAATATCAAAATTGATATTGTTCAGTTCCTACAAACTATATCTGGGTCTTCATTGTTATGATCTCACATGTGCTAAGAATAAAATTAATATTTCCATGTAATTTAGAATCCTTCACTTGAGGCGTCTAGGTGATAAAATGGATAGAGGACTGGTCCTGGAGTCGAGAAAACATGAGTTCAAATCTGGCCTCAGATACTTACTGTAAGACCTCAGCTAAGTCACTTTACTTCTGTCTGTCTCAGTTTCATCAACTCTAGAATGAGAATATTTATAGCACTTACCTCACAGGCTTTTATGAGAATCAAATGAGATATTTATAGAGCATTTAGGACAGTACCTGGTATAGTATAATAGGTGCTATATAAATGCTTATTCCCTTCTCCTTCCCACTCTGATAACAGCACTAGGATAATAAAATATATGACTGAAGACATTTTGGATATTTGTTAGCTTCATTGATTTTCCAGTTTACAAAAATCATCCATACATCATCAGCCTAATAGAAATGAGGCCACGTACTTTGCCAGACTTACCCTTGACCATATGTTCCTGGCTACTCCCCAAACCAGTCATAATATGTTTCTAGCATGATAGAACTCACCAGAACTTGAAGTCCATGAGCACAGTCTTCAAAGACAAGGACCTGTTCCTTATCATAATAATTCATTAGATGGGGTTCTTTAAACTGATTGCAATACCCACTTTTTATCTGAAATTTTGGTTCCATGTATAGACTTCTGGAATGTCATCATGCTGAAAGGGATTTATTGCAATGATCACCTAATATTGTAATACTGACAGGAGAGCAATGAAGTAATTTCAGAGTGTTCTCTGGACATTTGGAAGGCTCTTTTTTGACAGCAGATGTTAAAGGAATTCTATAAACTTCCATTGAGTGTAAATTGTTAAGACTTAGCAGCATAGAATGGTTGAGTTGATGGGACTTTTGAGGATAGCTAGTGTTAACTTGCCTTAGAATTGTTAGCAGCTGTGGAAGTGATCTTGCTCAAGATCACAGCACCAGTCATCAGAAGAATCAATAAAATAAGTACTAGTCCAGTAGCTACAATACTTTTCCTTGAATGACACATTTTTTCTCTGAATAATAATAAAAAAAATTTAGACATTTGGAGATGATTTTATTGATTTAGTACTTATTTATCTCTATTTGTTTCTACATGTAGTGAACCCAGATATTCGACTGCCCTTCTGCTTATTTCCCATTAATAAATATCATATCAGTTGTACTACTTAAGTACTATGCTTTCTTCTTGGCTTACAAATGTTTTCCAATCTCTGAATTTAATTTGGAACCATTTTCCCATATTATTTCTCAAGATGTTTTTATTCAAATAATGACACATCAGTGCCACTCAAGTTGTAATGAACTTCATACTTAAGCATGTCTGTAGAGTGCTCAGTAGGAAAAAAAATGTGATAGGCTCACAATATGAGGGAGAAGAAAATCAAACTAAATATGTGCGACACATATCAATATTATGACTCACTATGGCATAAGGAAAATTTGCTAAGTATTTAGATAAGATAAAATAGGGCCATTTAAATGAAATTAGTAATGCCAATGGAAGACAAGAAAAGAAAGCAGAATTTGGGTTGAGTTAGAGGCCCCACTACTTGAAAAACAGTAGCATATGCCCATGCAATAGTAACCATCTTCATCTGATGAGTTTTCACACCTATCGATGAGACAAAATTGACCTCAACATTCAGAGTGAATTAAATCCATTAATCTATCGGATCAATTCATAGATAAAAATATCTAAGGTTTTTTTTTTCTTACATAACTTAGAAAGGGGGGAAAAGGGAATGTTGGGTCTATTATTGAGAAGTTGTGGCCTGATATAATAAGTTATATTCTGAAATACTGGCTCTAAAGAATATTTCAAAAAAAAATTCTAACCATATTTAAAGCAGTGGTGGAATTGTTACAATAAGGAGATGATGTATGATAAAAATATTGAGTAGCAATACTAACTTGTATGACTTGATGAATTATTATGTGGTTTCTACATGCCAAGCATTTTTCTTAGCTTTGTTTACATACATAGCAAAGCAGAAATAGTCTGTGCCTCCCCAGAATTCAGAGAGATGGTACCTAATGTGAGGAATGGTATGATAAAGAGTTCCAAAGAAATATAAAGGCTTTATTGCTGGTGAGAAATGAGGTTTTCAGTAATGAGTTCCCTGAGGAAAGAAAAAGTGATGGAAAATAGTGGCCAGGGAGAATAACATTGGTCCATCTTTTATATTAAGTATTTGGTATATGTGGGTTTTAAAAGTTAATAACTTATGACTATACAAAAGACAAGCATTTATTAATCAATAAGCATTTAATTGTCAACTCTGTTGTTTACCAGTCACGGGGGCTATAAAATGAGAAAGGTAGGGTGCATGCTCTAATGAGAGGGAAATGTCATAGAAAGATAATATAGAAACATAAGCAACCAACACAGAACCAAATATAATTAACACAAAGACTCAAATGGTGCCTTGAGATCTTCGGAGAGTAGAGGTCACTGCTAAATGGAGTGCTCCTCGCCTCTCCTCTTATGGTGTTTTTTCCCCTTTTTTCTCCATTTCTGGGGCATAATACATGAAGTGTACATATTTTTCTGGACATAGGCTCAGTGGTTTTAGACTGAGTGAATTCCAGTGGGTGTAATTCAGATGATCCAAAGCCAAGGTCCTTTACCCCCATGTCCTTGTGTCTGTCTTTCCTTTTAGGTTTATGCAGCACAAAATGAAGATTCCATCCATCTGTGGTTAGCTTGGTAACTGGAATCTGATCTTTTGAGTGCTTGTGCTTATCAAGCTGTAGGTCACAGAATGACATTACCCCAAATTAACTTCCCTTGAAGAGACCAGCAAAGTCAACAATTCTGGCTCCTACATTGAGGCTAACTTTAACTACCGTACTTTCTTTTGGTCATTGTTACTAATATGTAGAATGGTCAAATTACCTCCTATAAATTATGGGGGAGCTCACTATAGGGGAGCGAGGGGGCAGGCAGCTAGGAGGCTCAGTGAATCAAAAACCAGGCCTAGAGATGGGAGATCCTGGATCCAAATCTCCCCTTAGATACTTTCAAGCTGTGTGAACCTTGGTAAGTTATTTAACCCCAATTGCCTAGTCTTTACCACTCTTCTGCCTTGGAATCAACACCTAGTCTTGATTCTAAGATAGAAGACAAAGGTTTAAAAAGAAAATTAAACACTATGCTATGTGCTGAAGATCATAAACAATACATAAACTGCCATCAAAGGATGATAGGAATGACTTTTTGACATCTTCCAAGAAATTTTATCCCTACTATACTCTAATTATAATACCAATAAGTCTTAATTGGAAAAAAGCTTTTATTATTATTTTTTACAAAAAATTCTTAATTCAAAATGCATTTCCAAGAAATCATGCTTCTAGTAGGTCATAAAGTTTCCAAAGCACTCTGAAACACTGATTTTGCCTTTACTATACATGATTTCTAATTCTTGAAATTCTGGGACTAGAGAGCAATATGACAGCGAAGGGAGAAAAAGAAGAATAGACACCCATTTTCTGGATAGAGAGTGAGTCTACTTTCACATTTTCAATATTATCTTTGGCATCATTCCATTTTCCTTTCTTTGTGTCCCAAGTACTAAGTTTCCATCCTATAGATATCCAGTAGGTTTATTTTGTTCTATATGCCCTCCACTCTCATCCAGATCTGTTACCCCTTCTCCCCATTTACCCATTTTTTTGGCATGATCTGGCTCCTTATGCCTGTAGGATTCAGCATTTTAAGGAACAAAACCAAAAACTCACAATCAAGTTATCTAAGGAAATGACTAATTGTATAATATGCTAGGCTTGGGGGCAATCTCACTCAAACAAGAAGGGTACAAGAAGACATGTGTGCTCTACTTCATTGCTACCCCCAGAACCCTCAACTATGTCCCACAGAGGAAAACCAAGCTGTAACTGCTCCCACAGAGTCATTTGTCTTAGAATCATGTAAAAAAATAACATTATCCTTACATTTTTAAGGATTTGTGCAAAGATAGCAGATTGTCATGAATTATTAGTTCCCATATCAGAAATTTATTTCTGATTTTGCTAGTCAAGAACTAAGGTTCTCATACCTCTATTCCCATTAACCTCATTTGTTTACATGTAAAGTATATACATGCACAAAAAATTTATTTGACCTATGTCATCAATGCATATTTTATTTGAAGGATAATGTGGGCAAATAAAATTAGAGAAAGTATTGGTAACTGAAAATATTTTAATTTTTTCCCAAATAAACCCCTTTTCATATAATTTGTACTCTGGCATATTTGTATTGATCTATCTTTCATTAGACAAGTTGCCAACTTAAGGATTTTCCTTAAAATTAGATATTTAATTACTTGGAAAGGAAAAAAATGGTGGCTAGAGAACTTTGAAAGGCACTGGGGAGGAAGGAAGAGAACAAAATACAGCACCATTTGGCCATCTGGAATGTTGTGCTCTATTTTTTCTTATTAGATTATTGACATCACCAATGGTTAATTCCCTATATCAAAATCATAAAAACAAATGTATCAATCTTCTGGGTTCCAAGAAATATTTTTAGCTAAATTTTTCCTATAAAGCCATTGTAGTCATATTTTGTCATATTGTGACATTAAGAATTCAACCTGTCAAATTCATCAACAATAGACTGTGGGGGGCAGTTGGGTATCTCAGTGGATTGAGAGCCAAGCCTAGAAACGGTAAGTCCTAGGTTCAAATCTGGCCCAGCTGTGTGACCCTGGGCAAGTCACTTGACCCCCATTGTCCACCCTTACCACTCTTCTGCCTTGGAGCCAATACACAGTATTGACTCCAAGACTGAAGGTAAGGGTTTTTAAAAATAATAATAATAAAAAACCAATAGACTGTGGCTATGACTATAGATACTAATACTTCTGGTCAATTTAATTTAAAATAAAAAACTTGATTGCTTAAGTGAAGAAAAAACTACCATTATGGCTAATTCTTTAACATTGCTGATTATTCAAAGCCTACATTTTAGTGTGAATGAATTTCAATCAGAATTTGAATGAAAACAAACTATTATCTCGATGCTGAGATGAGACTCCAACTAAAGAATAAAAGAACATATTCCTTGATAAGTCAGTTTCAGACATTTACCAAAGTGTGAGAAATGTCATGAGGAATGGGGAGCCCCAATGGAATAATATAGGTCAACTCTACCCTATTTACTTACTAATCAATTATTTCAACATTTAGTAAAAGATTATATTCAGCATCACTTGTTTATTACACTCTAGGAAATATTTTATATTTACTTAAGTTTGTATGGTTTTTTTTTACTCTAATAGAATGTATGCTTCTCAAGGGCACAAATTATTTTATTTTTCCTTTGAAATCCACAGCATTTTGCACAGTATATGCTTGTCACGTAGTAGGCATGTAATAAATGCAAATTTTAGTGAATCATTGATTTAACTTCTTCATGACAAGTTTGTTATATCTAAAACCAAACTCCCTCCCAATCAATTCCCCTTACTAATTATGGTTTTTGTGAATGGCACGATCATGCTTGGACTCATATTTGACATATCTCTCTCCTTTGTGCCCCTTATTTGAATCAATCACAAAAACCTTTCATTGAATACTTTAGCTAAGGTCTTCATCAATACTATATCTAGATTATCATAATAGTCTGCTCATTTCCCTTAGTTGGCTTCTTGTCTCACTGTTCAATTCTATAAATGGCTATTCCTTTAAAATACTAGGACATTTATTTAGAAGATATCTGGAGTCAGACATGTTTTCCTGAGTTTTCAGGAAGGAAAAATTGGCTATTTCCATACATTGGTCTTGGAAGTTCACCGATTCCTCATACATTTATAGATTAGCATCATTTCTGAAAACTAAAAAGGAAGATTGTGATCAAGAAAAAACTGGTACATATTCATTAAGAACATGTGTTGGCAGGATGATTAAACTAGTGGATCAAGGAAATGATAGAACATAGGACACCTGGATTTCAGCAAGACTCTTGACACAGTTTGTCATAATGCAATTTTTAGACAAGATAGAACAAATATACTAAAATGACAACACTGTTAGGTAAGTGCAAAACTGGTCAACTAGAACCTAAGAGTCTTGAATCTGTCTATTTGTGGTTTTTAGTCATTTGCCTATATCTTAAATATAATCCAAAAGAGGAAAGTCAATAGAGTGATTCTGAAATTTTATATAGTACATGGGGATCCCTTCTGTAGTGTGTGTGTGTGTATGTTTGTGTGTGTGCATGTGTCAAAGGAGGGAGAGAGAGAGAAGGAGGGAGAGAGAGAGAGAGAGAGAGAGAAAGAGAGAGAGAGAGAATTTTGCCTTATTCCTGGAGATTAGAATACATATTTAACCATTTTCCAAGTTTAGAGAAAATTCTAATTATACCTATTTCTATTAGGTAGTGATGTTGGTCTTATCTATGATATATTTAATGACTAGATTAGAGATCCTGATAATAACATTTTCCCATTGTAAAAATGGGATTCATTTAGTTATGACCTATTCTGTATCACAGTTTAAAGAATTTTATATAGTGAAAAACATGGAAAGTCTCTATGGGTGTTATTCTACTCTATAACATTCCAACTGAGTGTGTCTTTTATCCTTAGAAGAGTAAAGACTCTATGGCTCAAGGGTTATGCATGATGCATTTTTTATTTCACATTAGTATTTCTTGTCTAGTGTTGGCATAAGGTACTAGTTGAGTCAAAATGAAGTGTAGTATCTAATAATGTTTCTGTCTACCAACGTCCTCTTCTGATGCCTCATTTTGGCTTGGGACTGACATACCTTTCTAAAGGCTATGCAAGCAGGGCCAAAGTCTGGCTGGATTGGAGAGGTGAAATATTCATTAACGGAGAGAGGATCCATACTGTTGGACTATACATGAAGTTTTAAAATATTCATAAAGTTGTTTGCAAAAACAGATGGTCCTATTTACAACTTGGTTTAAACCAAGAGTGAAAACTATTCATTGGAAACCCATGTTATTCAATTCAACATACACTTATTAAGTACCTATATGTTCTAAGAAACTCCAAATGCCCTGGGAATACAAACAGCCTTGCCTAGGTTTCCTGTCCTTACCCTCAAGGAGCTCATATTGACTTCAGGAGCCCCATATTTACAAAGATGTAAATGAAAATAACATGTAAAAATAAATGCAAAATAATTTGTGGAAAGAAGAGGACCAACAGCTTGGGCTGATGTTCTGAACGTTCTTCATCCCATGGACCCTTCTGGTGTTCAGTATGTTGAAGTCTAGGGACCACTAATTAGAATAATGTTTTTGTATACATGAAATAGAAGTTTTAGAAAAAAGGAAAAATTAGTCATATTGTGAGTCAATAGTAAAACACACATAAACACATATGTACATAAGTTCATGGGCCTTCTGGGAAGATTTGAACTGAGAAAATAAGCAAAAATTGTCTTTAGGAGGTAGTAACTTAACTAAGCCTTGAAGGAAGGTTAGCTCTGTGCCATGCGATCATATAAATAGTTTCTTAAATTGCTTTGAAAGAGATGGCAAACTGCTTTTAGCACAGAGAATTCAACCTGTCATTAAAAATCACAAGATGATTGAAATTAAAGTGCTTGTTCTCCCTCTCCCTCTCTCTCTCCCTCTCCCTCTCCC
>NW_025397303.1:0-2173 GCF_016433145.1 Gracilinanus agilis | reverse complement strand
ACTCTAAATATGTATGCTATATATGATAAATATATTGTGCTAATATATTTATTATGTATTGATAAATGTCAAAACTGAGAAACTAGCATAAGGAGAAGAGAAGCTCTCCCCCAACACCTCAGATAACAGGAAATAGAGACTTGTATCACGGAGTCAGTCAATCACTTAGTCACTAAGCAGAAGGGCCTGTGTGCCAACCACCGAATGTGTGCCAGGCTCTGTGCTAGGCTACAAAGACTAAGAATGAAACATTCCTTCCTATCAAGGAGCTGATTGTCTAAGCAATCCAAAAGCAGGCACCAGGCCTGGTAAATTTAGAAGTAAAATCACATAGCAGGCAAAGTGCAGCTCGGCGGCCAGCTTCGGGAATGAGCTGGCAGCAGCGCCAGCCTCACAGAAGAGCTGCCTCTTCTCTTCTTTGGGTTCACTCTCCCCCCGCTGCTCCCTGCAAAGCTGTTCTCGCTTTCTCTTACTCTACTTATTCACTATGTTCACTTGCTATATATACAGTCACCTGCTAGATGTATATTCGCTTACTAAAATTGTTGACTGTATTCACTTACTGCATGTATAGTCACTTACTATATATATTCACTTATTGTACTTGACTATATTCACTTATAATATATAGTCACTTACTATGTATATATATAATCTTATTATACTTAACTGTATTCACTTACTATATATATATGGTCACTTACTATATAGTCACTATATATATATTCACTTATTATACTTGACTATATTCACTTATATATAGTCACTATATATTCTTATATTTATATTCATTACTATATATATTCACTTACTATACTCGACTATATTCACTTACTACATATATATTCACTTACTATATATATATTCACGATCTCTGCTTATGGACTATATACATGTACTATATATAGTCACTTACTATACTTGTTGACTATATTAACTCAATATATATACATATATAGTCACTTACTATTTGTATATTCACTTCTACTTGACTATATTCACTTATATATAGTCACTTACTATATATATATATATATTCTTATTATACTTTATTATTCACTTACTATATATATTCATTTATTAAATATTTATATTCACTTACTATATACATTCACTTTCTCTGCTTATAGACTATATTCACTTACTATATATATTCACTTATCCTTGACTATATATAGTCCTTACTAAATATTTATATTCACTTACTATATATAGTCACTTACTATATGTATATTCACTTATTATACTTGACTACATTCACTTATATATAGTCACTATATACATTCTTATTATACTTAACTATATCCACTTACTATATATAGTCACTATATATATTCACTTATTATACTTGACTATATTCACTTATATATAGTCACTATATATTCTTATACTTAATTATATTCACTTACTATACTTGACTATATTCACTTACTACATATATATTCACTTACTATATGTATATTCACTGACTATATATATTTTTATTATATTTGACTATATTCGCTTACACTATACATATTCACTTATTAAATGTATATATTCACTTACTATATATATATTCGCATACTATATGTATAGCCATTTACTATATAGTCACTAACTATATATATTCGCTTACTATATATAGCTCCATGTTCTCTGCTTATGGACTATATACATGTACTATATATAGTCACTTACTATACTTTTTGACTATATTAACTTACTATATATATAGTCACTTACTATATGTATATTCATTTATATATAGTCACTACATATATTCACTTATACTTGTCTATATTCACTTACTGTATATTCATTTATTAAATATTTATATTCACTTACTATATATATATATTCACTTTCTCTGCTTATGGACTATATTCACTTAGTATATATAGTCACTTACTATATATATTCACTTATACTTGACTATTCACTTACTATATATATAGTCATTTACTATATATATTCACTTACTATACTTATTGACTATATTCACTTTATATATATTCACTTATAGTTGACTATATTCACTATACACACACACACACTTTCTGCTTATGGACTATATTCACTTACTATATATAGTTATTTGCTATATATAGTCTCTATACTTATTGACTATATTCACTTTATATATATATTCTCATATATACTTGACTAGTCACTATATATATATATATATATA
>NW_025397302.1:0-2577 GCF_016433145.1 Gracilinanus agilis | reverse complement strand
GGAAAAAAGAAAACAAACAAACAAACAAACAAAGAAAACAAAGAAACAAAGAAAATAAAGAAACAAAGAAAGAAAGAAAAGAAAGGAAGGAAGAAGAAAAGTGAGTTAGAGGTTACAAAAGGCCCAGGTATGAAGGAGGCTATTCCAGGGATGAGGGATAGCCTACAGGAAGGTAGGAGATAAAATGTCACATACGGGGAATAACAGCAATTCCAAGGAGTTTATAGGTTATTCTACAGGCAATGGGAACTTCTTGAGGCAAAGAGTGCCATGGCCAGAACTATATTTTAGGAATGTCCATCTGCAATTCTGAAGGACTTATGACAAAGAATGCCATCGACAAAGAACTGTCTTTGGAGTCAGAGGCAGATCAAAGCTTACTGCTTTTCACATTAGTTTATCTATGGTTTTATTTTGGAGTTTGGCTTTCTATGAGTATTCTCTTTCAACAGTGATCAATATGGAAGTATATTTTGCATGATAACACATGTATAACCCAGGTTAAATTGCTTACCATCTCCTGGAGGGGGGAGGGAAGGGAGGGAGAGAGATCATTTGGATCTTATAATTTCAGAAAACATAGGTTGAAAATTGTTATTAAATATAATTGGGAAAATAAAATAACTTTGAATAAAGAAAAAAGATCGTCATCTTTAAAACTAGGGGAGGGGGGAATGTCAGTCTAGCAGTTCTGTAGAAGTCAGATTGACGAGAGAGAGGGATGCAGTGTTTAATTAGAAAGCTATTGCCTTAGACCAGGACTGTACTACGATTGTTCTAGTGTGAGCAAAAAAGGGAGGACAAGAGCAGCCGGGTGGCTCAGTGAAAACAGGAGGTCCTGTGTTCAAATTTGGCCTCAGACACTTCCTAGCTGTGTGACCCTGAGCAAGTCAAGTAACCCCAATTACCTAGTCCTTGTCTCTCTCCTACCTTGGAACCAATATACAGTATTAATTCTAAGATGGAGGGTAAAGTGGAATTGCTTGTCAACTCTGGGAGGGGGGAAAGGAAGAGAGGGAGACAACAGGAATCATGTAACCATGGGAAACACATTTTTTAATTTTTTTAAATTTAAAAAAAAAAAGGGTGAGAGGTAAGAATTTTTCTTAAAAGGTGGAGACAAATAGAAAAGATCTTAACAAGATGTTGATTTAGAGTCCAAGGCTGATAAAGCTGGAGTTCTGAGCCTGGGGGCCTGGAGGAACAGTGGGGTCCTCAGAAGAAATCAGGAAGTTACCAGGGGAGTGAGTTTAGGAAGAAAGACGATTCCAATGGATTCTGAGTCCATGTTGGGGCTGCCTCCAACACCTCAACTTTCTAGCTCCTTCATCACCTCCAATCCCATGATCCCCTTCTCCACCCCACACAGGGATGGCTACATCCTGGCTCTCGTCAGCCCCTGCCAAATGTTCTGAAATCCCCGCCTAGAAGGAAAACTCTGACATTCCTCTCCTTCCATCTGTTCCAGTGTTCCTCACCCTATTCTCCCTCCATCCCACAGTACTTTCTCAAGTCCATCTCCCTACTCTGACTCCCCTCCCTTCTCTTCTGCATCCTAACCCTGTAGTCAGCCAGGAGACTCCCCTACTGCCCTTCTCTCCCTGGCCTAAACACTTCCAATCCACTGCCAAATCCCATCCCTGTACTACTCCCTGCATCCGCCTCCTCCCCATCTCCTCCCATTCTGTACTGGGCTAAGAGGTGGCACGACTGCCCTGACCTGATCCACTATAAATCCCCGTTATCTCTTCTCCCTTCTTCCTCTACTGAAAGAAAAAAAAAGGGGGGGAATTCGCCTATTCACGATGACTTCTTTCTTTAAACCTTCTTCATGTCACAGTCCCTTGACGCCACCTCTCGGGCTCTCCTGCTTTTCCAAGGCTTCTAACACTGGGGGTCCTCCTTGCCAAGGCCAACCCTCTCCAGGCACCCCTGATCCTGGCCTTTCTCCTTCTCCAGCAGATTGTCTCCATAATCGTCCCCCAATCCAGTCTTCAACCTCTAGCTATTGTCTTCTTCCTGCAAACATGTCTATAAACGTATCCAAGACTATGTATTTAAACCTTTTCCTTCTGTCTTAGAATCAATGCCATGTGTTAGTTCCAAGCAGTAAGGGCTAAGCAATGGGAGTTAAGTGACTTACTCAGGGTCACACAGCTAGGAAGTGTCTGAAGCCAGATTTGAACCCAGAACCTCCCATCTCTAGGCCTGGCTCTCTAACCATTAAACTACCTAGCTCCCCACAAGGCTCCACTATCCTTAAAAAAAACCAGCCCTGACACTAGGCCCTATCATCTCCTTGAACTATCAATCTATATCTCTTCTTTTCTCAGCCAAACTCCTTGAAAAAGTTGGATAGAGCCTTGGGCCTGGAGTCTTAAATCTGGCCTCAGATACTTTCTAGCTGTGTGGCCCTGGGCAAATCACTTAACCTCTGTCTGCCTCAGTTTCTTCAGCTATAAAATAGGGATAATAAAAGCAGTTACCTCCCAAGGTGGTTGTGAAGCTCCAAATAATAATATTTATTATATTTATATTATTTCTATTATAGATTATTATATAGGTAGAATATATTAT
>NW_025397301.1:0-3466 GCF_016433145.1 Gracilinanus agilis | reverse complement strand
TGTTTATGTTAAATATATTATATATTTATTATTATTAAATATTTAAATTTAGTCCTTTTGGGAGTCTGGGGAATTTCTTGGACTCTGTAAAAGCTAATTATTTTAATTAGACTTTGAATTATTTGGGAAAGAATCTGAACTGCCCTAAAAGACTCCAGACTGTGGCTTATAGGCAAAGAAGTGCTGGAGCCAGCTTGAACCTTCTCAATTATTACATTTTCATTGTGGAAATCAGCAAATGCTACACATCAGGGCTTGATTCTTATTTTATTGATTTTATAGACTTAAGAATGTCATGGTGAAAATGTTAACAATATAAGTTGAACTTAAAAATGTGTGAGAGAGCCAATTGTTAAATATTAATCAGCATACTCCTGATTACAGATTGGTCTTGTGAATCTCCTTCCTTCAGCTTCCAGACTCCCAAACCTTGCATGGGCTTCCAGTTACTTATAGTAGTAACTAGGATTATGGCATAATTGTCATAGTAATGACTGTATGGTTACTATAGTAACTACCTTAATGATAGAAAGGGCTTTAAGGAGCTCACTGTTGGCAACAGGCGTGGGAGTAGAGGAACACAGATGGTTGTGCAAACCAGAGATAGGTTTTGGAGACATTTAAGCTAGGTTCATGTTGAGTTAAGTGCTAGCATACAGTTGCCAAATTGCCTTATCTAATAGGCAGTTTTCAAAAGAAGGAAACTAAACTAGCAGCAACCATATGAATAAAGTTCCAAAATCACTAATAATTAGAGAATGAGAATGAAAGAAACTTTGAGGTTTTACCTCACACAGATTAGATTGACCAAAATGATAAAAAAGGAAAATGGCAAATGTTGGAAGAGTCATAGGTAAATAAGAACACTGATGCACCTTTGGTGGAGCTGTGAATTGGTTCAGCTATTCTAGAAAGCATTTTGGAACCATTCCCTTTAAATCACAAAAGCATAACAGTGCAAACCCTTTTACTCACTGATACCACCACTAACCCCTCTTATCCTTACAAAAAAAGAAAAAGAAATCACATCTAAATATTTTTGTAAGTTTTTTTTTATAGGAAAAAGCTGGAAACTAAGGGAGTGCCCAATAACTGAAGAATATCTGTACAAAGGATGCTTTATGAATATAATGGAATATTATTGTACCATAAGAAATGATGAAAGGGATAGGTTCAGAAAAATCTGTAAAGACATAAATAAACTGATGCAGAATGAAGAGAGCAGAAGTAGTAGAACAAGTTATATAACAACAATGTTGTTTGTTGTTCGGTTATTCATTCATGTCTGACTCTTTGTGACCCTGTGGTCCATTGCACACCAGTTCCTTTTATCCCTCATTATCTCTTGAAGTCTGTCCAAGCTAATATTCATTGCTTGCTTCCATGACACTATTCATCCATCTCACCCTCTGTCATCCCCTCCTCCTTTTGCCTTCAGTCTTTCCCATCAGGGTCTTTTCCAGTAAGTCTTGTTTTCTCACTATTGACCAAAATATTTAAGCTTTAGCTTCAGTAATTGTCCTTCTAATGAATAGTTTGAATTAATTTCTTTCAGTATTGACTGATTTGGTCTCCTTGCTGTCCAAGGGGTTCACAAAAATCTTCTCCATTACCATAATTTTAAAGCACTGATTCTGTGGCACTCTACTTTTGTTATAATTTAATTCACAGTCATATACTCCTATTGGAAAAAAAACCCATTGCTTTAACTATGTGTACCTTTGTCAAAAAGGTGTCTCTGATTTTTAGTATATTGTCCAGATTTGCCATAGCTTTCCCTCTAAGGAGCAAGCTTCTTTTAAAATTTCATGGCTGCAGTCACCATCTGTAGTACATTTGAGCCCAAGAATATAAAATCTGACATTGCTTCCATTTCTTCTCCCTCTATTTGCCAGGAAGTGATGGGATCAGTTGCCAAGATCTTAGTTTTTTTTTTAAATGTTAAGCTTTAAGCCAGTTTTTACACCCTCCATTTTTTACTGTACTGTAAAGAAAAACAACTTTGAAAAACTTAAAAATTCTGATCAATGGAATGATAGATCAAGATTCTAGAAGATCAGTGGCAGAAAGGTGATGGACTCAAGGCATAAGATGAGGTAGTTACTTTGGTGGATATAGTCAATTTGGGGAATTATTTTTGCTTTACTAGCATCTATGAGACAATGGTTTTGTTTTTCTTTTTAGGGGGAAAAGAGAAGGTAAGAGGAGTGCAACTAGTGATAGGGTTGTCAAAAGTAAAAAAGATGCAAGAAAAGTTAAGAAAGGAGGGTCACTGGAGCATTAAAAAAACACATGAGAACAAAAGGAAAAGGACAATCAGGACAGCTCTGAAAGTTATATATCGAATTGATTATATACTTAAAAGAAAAAGCAAGCATCTACAATGGAGATGCAAAAGATTCTTTTTTCTGTTCTGTTTTGTATATGGAAATGCTTATCTAATGTAATGTTGAGTTTAGAAGGAAAAAAAAATAAAATCTGGAAAAAAATTTAATGGATATGTATGAAATGCCTGGTGCCATTTGTGGGGAAATATAGAAAGGTATGGTTAAGGAAAGCTCTGGGAATTGATCTGGTGATCATCCCTACGTCCCTCTGTGTTTGTTCTTGGAGGTCCTTCAAGGCTGCTGATCTTTTTAGTAAAGACAGTCATAAATTTGCATGGCTTGTTAGTGTTACTATTAGGGCCTGCTTCTGAGTCCAGGGGATAGATAGAAAGATTGTTGATTTGTTCCACAGATTCAGTCTGAGAAACAGATATCTGATTTAATTAAAAAATTTTCAGCAATTGTTTTTTTCATAACCCACATGACCCACTGCTAAAACAAACAAACAAAAAAACAAACAAAAAAATCTGTAACTAAACATTTTGCTTCCCTTAATTAATTGTGTGGTTAAACGATGATAAAGACTTGTTGTTATTGGTAGATGCACTGAAAGCATTAGGAGAGAAGTATTTTACATTGGTCTTTAAAATCTAAACTAATACAATGGGCCAGTCAATTCCTTATTATTAGATAGCAAGTGTTATTTATTTAGGTTTAGTTTAGTTTAGTTAGATTGCCTGAGCATCCTTTACTTACCCAGACTCAAATCCTGAACTCCAACTAGATCAATACCAAGAAGTATTGGAATCGGACAAAGAGTATGTAAAGGTGTATGCATGTAACTGACTTTTTTATTTTAAACTCAATGTTCCAATGTAAGATTTTAAATTGAACATGGAAGGAGGAGAGAGAAAACTGTTCAAATATCCTTGCCTAGCCAGATACTAAAGAAAGCCACAGGCACCATGTAGAAAGAAAGAAGAAAAATACCAGTGGAGAGGATCAATAATTTAGAGTTGTCAGTATCCAAGAAAGGAGGAAGTAATGATATCTGTGATCTCATAGGCTTTTACTTAAGTGGTCAGACTATGAACAGAGAATTTAATGTAAGACAGAAACCTCATATATATATATATATA
>NW_025397300.1:0-2232 GCF_016433145.1 Gracilinanus agilis | reverse complement strand
ATTAGAAAGAGAGAGTAACAGTGGAGATGGTGGGGGAAAGAGAGTGTTAAAAAATAATTGTGGCTTGGTGCAATTATGAACATTTGTCTTTATTTTAATTGGAATAAATCTAAAATTATCAATATTTTATATCCTGAAAATAATCACATAGGCAAATAATTCAAATATAGTAAAATTTGGCTCCATTTAGTTATAAAATCAGAAACTCCTTAAGCCATAGGATCTAGAGAAGGCTTCCTTCAATTTATACAATTTGAAGATAAAGAATCTCAGACTGAGTGAGTTGAAGGGTCTTTTCTATGATCATGTGCTTTGCAAGAAACAGTTCTGTTACTAAAACAGAAATAAGATGTTTTTCTTGATGCAGTTGTAGGGAAATAATTCTAGATTTCAAGAGCAACCACCAGAAGATTCATAGAAGAGACCCTAAGGATACTTTGGCCTCCAAAGAGTGGAAATGGAAAAAAGATAAAGAGAAAGGAATGAATCCCTTTTGGGCAATAGAAAGCTGGATGAATCAGTCCAGTCCAGTGGGCTAAGGGAAGAACCTGAGGACACACCCATTGTTTTGAAATGAATGATGAAGTGACTACATGTAAAAATTTAAAGTATCAAAGAAAAAAGAGTTTCTCCTGGAATGAAGAGTGGAGGATTTCGGTCTCTTTAGAGAGAAGCTGAATATTGTTTTTGAATCTAAAAATTTTGACATTGATGAGTCTGTGTGATATCCGAGGCAAAGAGGATTAAATTTAACTTTTGTACTTTTGTACAAGGAACAATATTTATGGGGAGACTGACTCTCCCTTTTTCTATGAATCACCATGGGAAAAGGACAGAGAAGGCAGAGATCTAACTTGATGATTAGTCATATCATTTAGGCATGCTCAAAACATTAAGCCATAGGCAGGCCAATGAAAAAGGTGTCCCTCTTTGTAATTTTGAGGCAATTTAACAACTACTCTGCTTTTATCTTCATTTCTGAAAGAACTAATAATAATGATAATAGCTACCATTTCAATAGCACTTGCTATGTACCAAATACTGTGCTAAGAGCTTTACAATTATCTCCTTTGGTCCTCATAGCAACTCTGAAAAGGAAGGAGGGGCTGTTATCATCCCTGTTTTGTAGCTGAGAAAACTGAGACAAAAAGGCCAATGGGGTTGCCCACTGTCACCCAGTCAGTATTCAAGGCTGGATTTGTATCCTGGTCTTCTTGACTCCAGTGCTTTAACCATTGGGCCTTCTAGGTGCCTCAAGTGAATCAAGAAAATTTGAAAGGCAGATAGAATATGGTAAAACTGAATTTCCTTAAGTGTTCTTCACATTATGAAGAGATTGATCATAGGATCATATTTTTCCTTGTGAGTCCCATTTTAGAACAAGTTTACACTTGTAAAAATTTAATTTGTATGCAGTGTTTCTTTTTCTGGAGTGGGGAGAAATTTCTTGTGAAAGTTAAGGTAGGTGTACATTATAATTAAAAAGTGATTTGTTTTGAGATATTTTATATATCTTTATGTATCTCAGTACAGAGATGCCTCATGTATCACAGGTGTTACATTCCAAAGACACTCACAATAGGTGAAAATCCACAAAGGAACAGTGTTATATTTATTGTACTATTCTTTGATGGTAAGCATCTTCCTTTGGTGCTTGGGTGGCATAGGGCTTAAAATAAATTCACACTTTTTACGAAAATGTCACAAAAACACAATACTGTAGAGCAGTGATTCCCAAAGTGGGCACCTCTGCCCCCTGGTGGGTGTTGCAGAGATCCAGGGGAGTGGTGATGGCCACAAGTGCATTTGGGGGGTGGTGAATAACTGTAAGGGGGTGGTGATAGTATGTGATAGGGGGCGCTAAGTAATATTTTTTCTGGAAAGGGGGCGGTACCAAAAAAGTTTGGGAAACACTGCTAGAAAAAACACTATGTGAAGCGATCTGTTGGCAATGTGAAGTGGACAAGAAGAGATGCTGAACATATGGGCACAATGCCGGAGATCAAACAGATCAATGCTACAGTCACTGAGCCAATCAGCACCCAGGATACAGAACACAGTGCTGTGGTTGATCACCTTTCATTCCATCAGCTGGTAGTGTACAAGTACAATCTCACATTGGCAAACTTGTGTAATTGGTAGTGGCATATGAGATTTCCATTGTGTACAGCATGGTATTCATCTGCAAAATCCCATGATATAGCAAAAACTCTGTGATACAGAATTATATAT
>NW_025397299.1:0-3072 GCF_016433145.1 Gracilinanus agilis | reverse complement strand
CAGTATTATATTATATAGTATATATGCTAACATAGTATATATAGTATATATCATATTGTATAGGATAAAATAATAATTGGTTAAATAAAATAATGGTTTTAATGACTTTTAAGGAGAAGAACTAGCCCTGAATGCATGATGGAGGACTCTGATAGATTTTTCTTCTACCACAACTAATTAGCATGGGTAAAATTTGGACTTATATGTTGGAGGCTATGGTTAGGAGCCAGGGAATCAGATCTTCCAGAGACTATGGCATGAGCAAATGTTTAAAATAATTTTAAAAAAGGGCAATAAGGATAACCTTTTCCCAGGATGGTGAGGGCACCAGTTTGGCCAGAATGGAGGTTTCACATAGAATAACAATGACCAAGTTAGAAAGTTATGAAGGGCCTTGAATACCTGTGAAAAAAATGGCACTTTATCCATTTAGTGATGAAGTACTTTTAAAAGTTTTTGAGCCAGATAATATTATAAGGGTTAAGAAAGTTAATTTGGCTTCAGTGTGTAGTGATAATAGAAATGAGGACAGAATGGAGATGGGGATGGAGGATAGGAGGAGGCTGGAAGCAGTGAGATTGGTTAGGAGGTTACTGTAATCATCCAGGTATCATTTAAGGAACAAACCTGGACTAGGAAATTAATTTGGAGGTAAGAATTGAAAGGAAGGGACTGATTTGGGAAAGACAATAAAATTTGTTGACTAGATATAGCAGAAGAAAAAAAGGAAGTATAAAATATGATTCAAGGTTTCAAAATCTGGGGACAAGAAAAATGATCCCTAAATATCCTGCTTTGCACAAAAATGGAAAACAACATTTAGCAAAATGATGAATAGAAAGGTATAACATGTTTAAAAACTACTTTTAATTTATTGATCCTTCAAATATACCTTTAATATATTGTTTTACAATCCCTCTTATTAATCTGAGAAAATGAGAAAAAACTAAGCTAAAAAAGATATGCCTATGAGCAGCTTTTTTTTTTTTTGCAATATTTCTCCAGGTTTATATTGTGGAACCAGACTAGTTCATTATATCAGACATACATATCAAAGCATCATAAACTCTGCAGTTTTTCCTCTCTGATCACAATTTCTTATCCTTCAACCTTTCTTACTTCTTTAATTCTTCCATACTTGTTCTTGACCTTTATTGACACCATCCATCCCTTGATTCTTCCCTGTTTCTCCAGACAATCAATGCCATTCTGGCTTCACCTTCCTTTCTAACCCACCTTGACCTTAGGTCAACGACTTCACTAATGCCCTCTGCTTCAACTTCAAAGAAATTGGCCCTTTGACCTTCATTATTTATGCCATATTATTACTCAGCTGTAAAATCACAGGATATCAGAGACAGAAGGGATGTCAGGGGACATCTAGTACAGTTCACACCTGCAAAAAGAATCCACTTTGGAATTGAGTCTCTTACTGAGGAGCTTTACTGATAGAAGTCCACTATATCCCCAAGAGGATCCAGATATTTTGGAACTTTTTTTTTTGTTTTTATAAAATAACTCTTACCTTCCATCTTAGAATTAATATTGTGTATTGATTCCAATGCAGAAGAGCAATAAGGGCTGAGTGATTGGAGTTAAATGACTTGCCCAGGGTCACAGAACCAGGAAGTGTCTGAGTCTAGATTTGAACCCAAGACCTCCTATCTCTAGGTTTGGTTCTCAAACCACTGAGCCACTTATCTGTCTCCCAGAATATCAGTCATTAAGAAACTTTTCCTGAGCTTAAATTTTTCACTTTGCATCTTCTACACACTGTTCCTAGTCCTAGAGTAGCTGTAATATCCTTTTCCACTAAGTCTTTGCTCTAAGTTAATCACCTTTGGGGCAGCAAAGTGATACAGTGGATAAAGAGCCTGGTCTGGAGTCAGGAAGATTCATTTTCCTGAATTCTTATCTGACCAGCTGTATAACTCTTGGCAAGTCTCTTCATCCTGTTTGCCTCAGTTTGCTCATCTGTGAAAGGACCTGAAGAAGGAAATGGCAAACCACTCCAGTATTTCTGCCAAGAAATGGGGTCATGAAGAGTCAGACATGACTGAAAAGTTTGAACAACAATCATCCCTAGTTTATTCATTTGAATCTAATATGGCATGAACTTAAGATTATTCAATATCCTGGTCACTTTTCAGCTTATCAATGTCTTTGAGTGACTCTTACCATTTGCATTCTCTTCCCTTACTTCAGATAGCCACATGCTTTTGGAGTAAATCATAAAATTATGCCACCTAAGTCCATTACATAATTGTGCTTTCAAACCTCAATGCTCTAAAGCAGTGATTCCCAAAGTGGGTGCCACTACCCCCTGGTGGGTGCTGCAGCGATCCAGGGGGGCGATGATGGCCACAGGTGCATTTGGGGATGGTGAATAACTGTAAGGGGTTGGTGATAGTATGTGACAGGGGGCACTAAGTAATATTTTTTATGGAAAGGGGGCGGTAGGCCAAAAAAGTTTGGGAACCACTACTCTAAAGCAATTCTTCTAGTCCTCTCTCTTAAAAAAAAAATCTTCACCTTCTGCCTTAGTATTGTATTGGTTGTATTGGTTCCAAAGCAGAAGAGTGGAAAAGGCTTGGCAATGGGGCTTAAATGACTTGCCCAGGGTCACACAGCTAGGAAGTGTCTGATGTCAGAACCTCCCATTGCTAGGCCTGGCTCTCTGAGTCACCTAGCTGTTAATTATTGTTGGTTTGGTATAAAAGTGGGAGAGGCCAACATTTTTTCTCTCAAAGAAAGAGAAAACACCTTTTTCCCCCTTCAGTGGGAAGGTAGAGTTAGGGAAGGAGGCCTGGAGGCAATTAAGGAGAGTATATGAATTCTAATTATCCCCTAGCTAGATGGGGGATGAAGAGAGAGACATGCAGAGAGAGACATACACAGAGAGTGTGTGTTAGAGAGAGAGACAGAAGGAGAATGTATGAGAGAGAAAGAGAGTGTGTGAGAAAGACAGCGACAGAGAGAGAGAAAAAGAGATTGTGTGAGACAGAGTGAGAGTGTGTGTATATATGAGAGAGAGAGAGAGAGAGAGAGAGAGAGAGAGAGAGAGAGAGAGAG
>NW_025397298.1:0-1630 GCF_016433145.1 Gracilinanus agilis | reverse complement strand
TATATAACATTATACAATTATAAAGTCAAAAATTAAATATATTAAGTATATAAATATATTAAATATTAGATAAAATACATATTAATGCAAATAAATAAGAAATAGATAAATATATTAAATAAGTATATATATTTAACATTTGAATATAAATATATATATACAATGATGATACCCCAAACCTGAGAGCTGAATATGGTATATCATATACTCATTTAACTTACTTAGATTCCACTGTATAAGAAAAGAGGAGAGTGAAGTGGAGGAAAAATAGAAGAAAAACAGAAGAGTAAGAAAGAGATGGGAATGAAATGAGGACAAAATTGAGAGAAATAGGAGAGAGAAAGATTGACAGGTCAGAGTCAGAGGGAAAGATAGGGAGACAAGAGAAGAGAGAAAACAAGAAGGAAGGTGAAGGAGGGGAGAGGAAATGTGAATGCTATGGTAACTCATTGACCATTCCACTCAACAAGTTATCTCTTAGAGAAAGACTGAGATGGAAAATGTGAAATGAATTTCATTTCATTTCATTCCATTTTCATTCATTCAAAATGTGTTTTTTCAGTCAATAGTTAGAGTACTTTCCTTTTGGAGTGAGACATTCTAGCCACACTCAATATGATCCTAGCATTTCTTTCAGCAGAAAGTATATTCACTCTGCTTAGGCTGGTAAAACTCAGGAGAGGGACAACTTTAGTTTATCTTCCTAGCATTCCTGGCTCACTGGAAGACCCTGGTCATATTCCTTTTGACTCCTCTCCTGCCCCTTGGTCAAGAAGATGATCACCTTCTCATAAAATCACACACGTGGGAAGATTTTCAACATTACATCTTCCTCATGCATCAGTTTCCTTCCCAGGTCACTTTCTGTCATTTTCCTCTCTGTTCTGTTTGAACAGATGAAAATCCTATTCTACTTTAGCTGTGTGATATGAAAAATAAAATTTATATTCAATTGTTTCCATCACAACTATCCTAAGATCCATCTGCTCTCTGACCATAACTGCCTTCTTTTAAAATGACTCCCAGCCATATGACAAATATAAATGTTTACAATATTATTCTATGCTTTATGAGTGGTTCATTGAACTTTTAAGAGTTATCGTAATTATCGGTGATTTCCATATTATTTACTGATTTTAGAACCTACCATTCAGGTAAGACAGGACTCCATAATAACATCAACAGGCTTGCCCAGCTATGATGTTCCTTTAAAAAAATCTGTTTAACTTTCTCTTGTCGTGCTTTTTGATAATTTAGGCGATGATCTTGTGTTACATCTCTGTATTTACTCAGATCATATAGTATAATATCCAAACAATTAACTCCCTATTATTTGAGCTAATATATGGAGTGATTGGTATAGATGGTTTAAAATTGTGATTAATCCATATAATTTGTTTAAGACTATCATAAGGCATCACCCAGCAGAGAAATTTGCTTAATATAACAAGGAATCAATTGACCCATTTAGCTTTGGAAGGAGGTCCCTAGCCAGGTAGAGTACAAAATGAATAAAGTGCTGAACCATCAGGAAGCAATCTTGTTTAATGTATTTCTAGTTATGTAGTTCTGACCCATCAGTAAAATAGGATTAGTAAAATTTTATTTCAAATATTTAATTTAATAATTA
>NW_025397297.1:36393-41017 GCF_016433145.1 Gracilinanus agilis | reverse complement strand
GTCCAGCTCCCAAAGGTGCCCGAGATGAAGCTGCCCAAGGTCCCGGATATGTCTATCCCAGAGGTGCACCTTCCAGAAGTCCAGCTCCCAAAGGTGCCCGAGATGAAGCTGCCCAAGGGGCCTGAGGTTTCCATTCCAGAGGTGCACCTCCCAGAGGTCCAGCTCCCAAAGGTGACTGAGATGAAGCTGCCCAAGGTCCCAGATATGTCTATCCCAGATGTGCACCTTCCAGAAGTGCAGCTCCCCAAAGTGCCAGAGATGCAAATGCCCAAGATGCCAGAAATGCACCTCCCTAAGATGCCTGAGATGAAGTTGCCCAGAGGTTCAGAGGTGCAGATGCCCAAGGCTCCAGATGTGCGGCTTCCTAGAGAACGTGGGGCAGAGCGGGCCGAGGGCCTAGACTTTGGCTTTAGATTGCCCAAGATGTCTATACCCAAGTTGGGACGGGTGGGATCTCCTCCCCGGGCCAAGGTTGGGGTGGTGAGCCCTGAAATCTCAGGGCGTGGGGAGCCATTGGCCAGGCTCGAGACAGGGGCCAAGGGGCCTGAGGCCCGGCTCAGCTTCCCCTCCGTTACACTGCCCTCCGTGGAACTGGAGCTGCCCGGTGCTGGGCTCCAGGGCCTCCCTAAAGGTGAGGAACAGGGCAAGGCGGGCCCACCAAAGGGAGCTGCTCCCACATCTAAGCTTCCTGCAGAGCCTTCTGGGATCTCCCTTGGTACAGTGGAGGTAGGGGAGGCTGGGTTCAAGATGCCCGGCCTGGTGCTGCCCGCTGTTGAGATAGTTGCCCCAAAGCTTCCTGAAGGAGAGGCACAGGGGAAGCTGGAAGTATCTGAGCCCAAACTCAAGTCTCCCAAGTTCTCCCTGCCTAAGTTTGGGCTTTCGGGCCCCAAAGTAGGCAAAGGGGAAGGGGACAGTGAAGGGGGTGTACGTGGAGCCAAGCTGAAAACATCTAAGTTTGGCATCACCTTCCCCAAGGTCAGAACAGGTGCTGAGACTGAAACCAAAGAATCTGGGGAGGGCCTTCAGCTGCCTGCCTTCGGGGTCTCTGTCCCTCAACTTAGCCTGGATGTCCAGTTACCCACAGGCAAGTTGGAGGTGCCTGGCGAACTGCCCGACGTCAAGCTCAAGAGCCCCAAGTTTGCTTTGCCCAGGTTTGGGGCCAAGGGCAAGGATGTGGAGGCCGGAGAGATGGTGGTGGGGGAAGGAGAAGCAGAAAGCAAAGGCCGAGGATGGGAGACTAAGGTGAAGATGCCCAAGTTTAAGATACCCTCATTCGGGCTGGCACGGGGAAGAGAAGTGGAAGATGGAGACCAGAGTGGTCTTGAGGAAAAACTCCACGTGGGGCATGCTGTGTTAAAAATACCCCAAGTAGAGCTGCCCACATTGGTGGCACAGGGGGAGGGAAGAGGGGAGGTGGAGATGGAGATGGCAAGGGCAGAGGCCAAGCTGCCCGTTGTTCAGATCTCAGTGCCAGGGCTGGCAAGTGGGGCAGAGCAGGTGGGCATGGAAGTCTCTGAGGATGCCAGGGGCTACAAGGGAGAGCTGACGGTGCCCACATTGGGGATCACAGTTCCCCAGGTAGAACTAACTGGTTTTAGTGGGGTTGGAGAAGGGACGAGGTCTGAAGAGCGAGCCTTCCAGGGGCAGAGGGAAGGGATGGCTGTGGCAACAGAAGGTGGTGCGGGCTTCCGGGTACAGTTACCTCAGGTGGACTTGTCTCTTCCGAGAGCCCAGTTAGAGGGAGGGGAGATGCTTGTGGGGGAGGGGGTGTTCAAGATGCCTGATGTGGCTGTGCCCCAGCTGGAGTTGGATGTGGGACTCAGTCACAAGACAGAGGGGATCAAGGATGCTCTGGCAGGGGGTGAGGCTCAGGCTGTGGCTGAAGGTACAGGAGAGGGGAGGTTCCGGTTGAAGATGCCCACTCTCAAGGGCAGCGGGGAGGGGGAGAGTCAGCCTCTGGGCCCACCTGGAGCAGCCCTCGACCATACCTTCCACCTCTCCCTTCCAGACGTGGGCTTCACCGTAGAGCCAGGTACTGGGCAGGCAGGCACACCCCCAGAAGGGGGCAAGCAACGCTCCTGGATGCCTGAGGTGGAACTCTCCCCACCCCCCATGGGCAGCCATGCCGAATACCAGGTGGCTGGGGATGGGCTGGAAGGCGAGGCTGGGCGTAGACCCAAGATCAAACTGCCTCGATTTGGGCTCTTGCTAGGGAAAGAAGAGGGAGATGATGTGGAGAAGGCCAAGGGAAAGAAGGCGGCAAAGGGGTCAGGCAAGGAGGAGACTAAAGTCTCCCCAGGGTCAGGCAAATCTACCCTCTTGTCTTGGGGTGGTTCTGGGGAGGGGGCTGGGGAGGCTGGTGGCCGGGTCCGGAGTCCTAAGCTAAGACTGCCTAAAGTGGGCTTTGCCAAGGGTGAAGCACCTGACGCCAATGGGACCAGCTCCCCAGGTGAAGAGGAGGGAGCAGCAGCTGCCCTACACAATGGTGCGTCCACAGGCCGCGTTGGCCGAGTGTGCCTGCCCCAAGTGGAACTTGCTTCTCCCTACAGAAGCCCAGAGCAGGACCCCGAGTTGAGCCGGGGCCTAGTTGGGGTGGATATCGGGCCCTTTGCAGCCTTGCGGACCACTCGTTTCCGCTCACCCTTCTCTAGCCGCTCTAAAGAAGAAGGGGAGCTTGGTGGGACTGAGGGGTCCCAGAGGTCCCCTGGAGAGAAGTCCCCCAAATTCCACTTCCCCAAGGTGTCATTGAGCCCCAAGGCACAGGGAGCAGCCAAGGGAGCGCTGAGTGAGGAGGAGGGAACGTTCAGGGTTCGGTTGCCTAAGGTGGGCTTCTTGGAGACAGAAACTGACGGGGAGCCGACCCCTCTGGGCACTGCCAAGATGGAGGGGGCCCAAACAGCAGCCGTCTAAGTTCTTCTGGGGAGATGGCAGCATCTTCCCTTTTCTCTCCCTACAACTCTGTGTGTGTGTTAGATACTAGCACTAACCCTATGAGGCCTGAGAGGTGGGGGCAACCCAGGAACCACCAGGCACCAGCTTCTGCTGTCCCCTGCTCAGGCTGCATGCTTCTCGTTGGAAACATCTGTGTAATGGCCAAGAGCCAACTGGTATGAATAAAATAACCCTAAGTCTGGCTCTCTGTCCTGGTCACGTCTATCCTGAAGCCCTGGAACCTTGGTTGATGGGGCCTTGGGGCCTCCCCCCACCCCTTTACTGCATTCTCAGGGAAGAAGAGATTGGAGATAGGATGGAAGCTCTACAGTGGACTCCACGGGGCTGGACAGCATCCCAGCATCCCCACCCCTGTGGCATCTCCGACCAGAGCTGCCAACTCTGGTCCTTGTCTTCAGGGAACCCCAGTGCTTATGCGATGAGGAGACGAGGTCCCTGCTCTTGGAGAGAGGCACAAGGAGCCCCTGCTCTCATCTAGCTATCTATGCACGAAGCCCTTCTGGGGGGTCGTTCTCCTAGGGATGTGAAGGATCCTACTGCCAAGTGTCAGGGACCCCTGGGTCTAGCAGGGAAGGGAGGAGAGCCGAAGCCGCAGCCCCCTCTGAAGGGGGGAAGGTGGTTTGCTTCTACCCTTAGGAAGCCCACTTTAGAGCTGGGAGGTGGGGAGGTAGTCTTGTTGGGAAGCCACCCATCTGCAGTCTAAGAGGTCCTAAAGGGATAGGTGGCATGTTGGGTGGCAGAGAGAACAGTCTCTTTGATCTCTGGGCACCAAGATGGGATGGGAATTTCAAGTGGCTAAGAGAGGGCGGAGGGCACCAAGGAGAAGGGTACATGGACGTACATGTGTGAGGCCACATGTGATTGCGGACTCCATGCTGGGAGAGGACGGGGCATATGTCTGCTGGGTATTTGTGCCAGAGTGCATACACGTGGGCATCCAGTGAGGGGTGGGCAGGGATAGGAGGGGCAGAGACACTGTAAGCCAGGAGGCCGGGCTGGGTTGGACTGCAGGGCCCCCCAGCCAGGAGCCTCCTTTTCTGGTGTTCTGGCCCAACCCACTGGCCTGGGCAGGCAGCACCTCGAGGGGAGGCAGGAGGCCTCGAGGACCTATCTTCTCTAGCAAGGCCTCCAGCTTGGTGGCCAAAGGCAAGAGCTCTCTAGGAAGGGGCTCGGTTCTCCTTTCCCCAACCCCTCCTCTCAGGCAGGGAAACTGAGGCCTCGGTCGGGGTGGACCGCACGAATCACAGAATCTCAGAGATGGATGAGGCCTCGTGGGGCGCCCAGGCTAACCTGTTTCTGAGGAGTCCCTGGGTGGCATCCCTGACCATAAGAGCCACCCACAGGAGTAGAGAATTCTAGGCCTGCCTGGGTTTAGCAGGGACACCTTCCCAAGGGGGACTTCTCCAAAGGGATCCCCAGCACACGGATAAAAGCTACGTGTCCTAAGCCTTCAGATTGTGCCCCACTGCCTACCCTGGGTTCTGCCATCAATCGGGGGAGGGGGAAGGTCTTCCTTGGAACACGACAGTCCATTCTGCATCAGGGTCCAGAGGAGGGTCTCCGACAACAGAACCCATCCCGCTCAGCAACCCCGGAACCGATCGGGGTCCGGGGGGGGGCTCATCCCGAGCCCGGGGTGGGGGGGAGGGGCGAAGGCCCCAGCAGTTTCGCA
>NW_025397297.1:13351-36042 GCF_016433145.1 Gracilinanus agilis | reverse complement strand
GGAGGGGCGAAGGCCCCAGCAGTTTCGCACTCCAGAGAGGGGGGGGGCGGGGCGGCGGAGAGGGCGCTGTCCCTGGGCGGCACGAGTGCGGTTCTCTTTCCCCCGCTCGGGCCCCGGGGCCGGCGGCGGGGCGGGCGCCCTCGGCGGCGGAGGGTCGAGGGCAGTGGCCGGGCCATGGCCACCATCCAGTCTGAAACCGACTGCTATGACATCATCGAGGTCCTAGGTAAGGGGACCTTTGGTGAGGTGGCCAAGGGCTGGCGACGGAGCACGGGCGAGATGGTGGCCATCAAAATCCTCAAGAATGATGCGTACCGTAACCGCATCATCAAGAACGAGCTCAAACTCCTTCGCTGCATGCGGGGCCTGGACCCGGACGAGGCTCACATCATCCGCTTCCTCGAGTTCTTCCATGATGCCCTCAAGTTTTACCTGGTCTTTGAGCTTCTGGAGCAGAACCTTTTCGAGTTCCAAAAGGAGAACAATTTTGCGCCCCTGGCGGCCCGTCACATCCGCACCGTGACGCTGCAGGTGCTCCGGGCCTTGGCCCGGCTCAAGGAATTGGCCATCATCCACGCCGACCTCAAACCGGAGAACATCATGCTGGTCGACCAGACCCGTTGTCCCTTCAGGGTCAAGGTTTGGGGATGGGGGTCCGGAGGAGAGGGATGGGGGCGGGTATCCTCTCTTCCCTCCCACGGCCCCCTCAGCCCTTGGAAGGACCCTCCCAGACCCCCTCCCTCCCATTCTCGCGCTACCTGGGGCCGAGCCCCCTAGCATTGCGAAGGGGGGACCCCTCTGTTTTCGAGCCCCTTCCCACGTCACCTCCTGTGCCGTCCCAGGCTCCTGCCATCTTTGTCATCCCCCAAGGCCGCGCTCCCCTGCCCTCCTGCATCCCCTCCATCCTAGCGCACCGTAGGAGCACCTCTGCCTCTCTCCTGCCTCCTGACCGCATCCCCTTGGGCAGAGGGGCCAGTGGGGGCCTCTGGGAATCCCCCGGGCCTCTGGGCCGGAGGGATCCGTCTGGCTGAGGGATTGGGGGTGTGCTCGCAGGTGATTGACTTTGGCTCAGCCAGCATCTTCAGCGAGGTGCGTTATGTCAAAGAACCCTACATCCAGTCCCGTTTTTACCGGGCCCCCGAGATCCTTCTGGGACTGCCCTTCTGCGAGAAGGTGGACGTCTGGTCCCTGGGGTGCGTGATGGCCGAGCTTCACCTGGGCTGGCCTCTCTACCCAGGCAACAATGAATACGACCAGATCCGCTACATCTGTGAGACCCAGGGCCTGCCGAAGGCCCACCTCCTCCATGCTGCCCGTAAGGCCCACCATTTCTTCAAACGCAACCCCCATCCAGAGGCCTCCAACCCTTGGCAGCTCAAGTCTTCGGCCGACTACTTGGCGGAGACCAAGGTAACGGGGCGGGGGGCGGGGGGCGCGGGGTTCTCCTCTGGGCTCTTGGGCCGGGCGCCCGGGGAAGAGCCTGGGGGTCTGGCCCTGACCGGCTTCCGGCCATCAGGTCCGCCCCCTGGAGCGGCGTAAATACATGCTCAAGTCTCTGGACCAGATCGAGACGGTGAACGGCGGCGGGGCGGCGGGCAAGCTGGCGTTCCCAGACCGCGAGACGCTGGCCGAGTACGCGGACCTCAAGAGCATGGTCGAGCTCATCAAGCGGATGCTGACCTGGGAGTCCCACGAGCGCATCAGCCCCAGCGCTGCTCTCCGCCACCCCTTCGTGTCGATGCAGCAGCTCCGCAGCGCCCACGAGGGCACCCGCTACTACCAGCTGTCCCTGCGTGGCTGCCGCCTCTCGCTGCAGCTGGAGGGCCGGGCGCCCACGGACGAGGGGCCCCCCTACTACCGCCTGGCGGAGGAGGAGGAGGGCAGCGGCGGAGGCGGCACCTACTACCGGGAGGAGAAGGCCCCCGGCGTGCAGAGGGCCATCGACCAGCTGGATGACCTGAGCCTGCAGGAGCCCGGAAGGCTGTGGGGGGAAGGCCGGGCCGGGGCCTACGGTGCTCCCGAGCCACCCCCCGATACCATGGTGCTGCCCAAGGGGGTTACCCGGCGGGGCCGTGAGCCCGGGCCCGAGCCCATCCTGGCCTTCTACGGCAGCCGTCTCTCCGGGCGTCACAAGTCCCGCAAGCACCCCGCCGGCTCCAAGTCCGACCCTAACTTTGGCAACCTTATCCGGCTGGGCCAGGCTTCGCCCGACGAGGGTGGGCCTGGCCGGGGCGGCGGCTGGGAGGAGGGGGAGCGGCGTGGGGCCTCTGCGGACCCCCCAGCCGTCCCGCAGCTAGATGGGGATGGGCCCGACGAGCGGCCTGGGGCCAAGGAGCTGACACTAGCAGCTGAGGTACCAGGGGCTGGGGGAGGCGCGTAGCGAGGGGTTGACAGTCAGGGCAGTGGGCTGAGGGGCTGGGAGACGGTCCGAGGAGAGGGGGGGGGCCGGGGGGATCGGGGGAGAGGAGGTGATGTGGGGGCACCTGGGAAGAAGCGGGAGGCAGCAGGGGAATAGAGTGCCAGGTAAAGGACACGGTTGCCTTTAGCACCAAGTATCTGGTGGGCAACAACAGGTTCAGTCGTTGGGCCAAGGGCCCACGCGAAGGGAGGCAGATGAGAGGATGCTAAGGGGCCCTCCAGGACTCCCTCCTGTCTCTGCAGAGGGCTGGCCCGGAGCTGTACGACGCAGGTGCACCCCCCCTACCCCCCTGCCCGGGGGAGTGGCTAAGCGACCCTGACTGGAGCTTGGAGGGTGGTGGTGGGGCCCGGGGCCAGGCCCCCCCGCCCCGCCACCCCCACCCCCACGGGCCTCCCCGGGTCACTGGCTTCCTCCAGCACGTCGGCGGGCATCACTGATGGACACCCCCTTTCCCTGGGCCGTGCCAGTCACGACCTGGTGCCTGCTTCATTTGACTCGTCCCTCGCCCTGAGATGCGCTTACCTAGAAATCCAGATTATAGTTACAGAAAAATAAATACACAGAGATTCCCCCCACCCCAACCTCCACCCCCTCCATCCCCGGCTATCGTGCACCTGAGAGGGCCCTGGCAGGCCAGCCTGCGGGACCCCCCTGTGCCAGGAGGGGTGCCCAGGGAAGGGGTGGCTGCCGGGGCCCGGCTCCACGACCCCTCCCGTCCCCCCCAGCTCTGCCTGTTTCCATAAAGGACTGTTCAGCTGCTCCGGCCTCCTGGCTCTTTTCCTTCTCCTAAAGGTCTTTAGGGCTTGGGCAGTGGAGACAGGACCCTGGGAAGGATGAGTCGGGCTCTGGGGCTGAGAACCCGCGCCTGGGACGTGCCCACCACCCAAGTGCCACCAGACCCAGACACGTTCCGCTCACGCGCGCTCTCACAAACACGCCCTCCTCACGTGCATTTGTACACTTGTCCTCGGGCTGGATGACCTCTGACCCCGCTTGTGCCAAAGCCGGCAGCCCTTGCCCCGGCCAGAGCCCACGCTAACCCATGCCTCGTTCGGACCGACTCGGCCTCAGGCCCGGGGATGGCCCCACACCGGACAGCCCGCCGGGCACCACTCCTCCGCTCTGAGCATACTGCGGCCGTGTGCCCGGGGTTGGTCTGTTCCCCCCAGAACTCTCAAGACACAAGGCTTGCCTCACAGACACTTTATTGTTGGAAAGCCCTGGCTGTGGGTCCAGCTGGAGTGGTGGGCACGGCAGGGAGGGGGCAGTGCCTGGAAGGCCTTGTTTTCCCTTTCAGAGGCCCTATTTCTCCCCTTCCCAGGGGAGATAACTCCATCCCAGAGAGGACCCACCGGCCTGGGCCTGGCTCTTCCCCTGGATTCCACAGCCTGGAGGAGAGGGGAAGCCTCTGGCCGGACCCGGTCAGGTTCTGCCACCCCAGCTCTGCCCTGGTTTATGCCCTTTCTTGGTGGGAACATCCGGGCAAACAGCCTGGCTACGTTTCTGAGGCAGAGACAGAGATGGGAGACACCAGAGAAAATGGAAACCAGAGAGACACACAAAGCAGGGGCAGTCAAGAAGCCACAAAGACTGACAGAGAGGGCGACAGAGAGGGAGAGACGGCCGGGGTTGGAGAGGAGCGTTCAGAGACAGGCAGATACTTAGGTGGGAGGGCGGAGGGAGGAAGACGAGACACCAAGCCAGAAAAGACACGGCGACAAAGTGGGGCTACTGGGTCACGGGGAGCCCTGGGGTGGGGTGGGGTGTCGTGGGCCCGAGCGAAACAAACCCAGGGACGGCGTGTTGGCCGGCAGAGGAGGCTGGGCCCGACCCTCACAGCAGGCGGCAGGAATGACCCTCCGAGAGGCCTGGACTGTCCAGCTCGTGGCTGTAGGGGGAGTCCCAGTCCCGAAGGAAAACAGCTTCGAGCTGTGTGCGGAAGCCCAGGGCCTCGCTCTGATTCACCACCAGGGCCGAGCCCGCGGTCTGTGTGAAGTAGTTGCCCGACCAGTTGGACGTGCCTGAGGGTGGGGAGCGAGAGGGTCAGGAGACCAAAGTCACAGCCCAGCGGAGGGCCACAGCAGCGCGGGGCGGGGGCCGCTCTACTCACCCACATAGGCCGCTCTGTCAGTCACCATGTACTTGTTGTGGTTGACGCGGGCGTAAGGGATGCGGGCCTGGGCCTCAGTGGACGGGACCACGAAGAGCCGCTGGGGAGGAGAGGCCACACTCAGCCGGGCTCGGCGGGAAGGAGATGGGGCGGGTCAGAGGAAAAGGAGGGTGAGAGAAGCATGGACGGGACCCCCGGAAGGCATGCGGTGGGGGCCGGGGAAACGGGGGAAGGCCCGAGGGGGCTTAGAGGACCGGTCGGCTGGAGGGGAGGAAGCCAGGAACGATCTCCTTACCACTTGCACGTCGTAGTGGGTATGGTTGTCCTGGAGGGCAGCCAGGGAGAGGAGGAAGGGGCGCAGGGCAGGCTCCGAGTGGCTCCAACAGCTCACCAGAAGTCTCACCCGAACACCCCGCTCAAAGGCGGCTCGTCTCAGGGCGTCATCGATGGCAGGCCAGAACCTGGGGAGGGGCCTGGTGCTGAGCTCTGGTGCCCCGGGCCACTTGCGCCCCGTTCCTCTGCTCTCCCAGCCCTGATGTCCCCACACGGCCTCTCCATCCCGGGTGACCCCAAGCTGCCCGCTCACCTTCGAGGGTGGGAGTATTCCATGATGGGGAGGTAGTTCATGACGGCGACATAGACAAAGTCCCGAGCGTCGTTCACCAGGCTGAGCAGGGCACGCAGGTCTGGGGTGCGGCCCCCAGGGCACAGTGTCGGGGGAGCACTCTGGGGGCAGGGAGAGAATCAGGACTCGTTCTCTGTCCTCCCGGCCACCCAATCTCAGGCTGGAGTCTGGCAATGGCGGGCCAAGGGTCCCAGAGAAGGGGCTGGAGGGCACTTACGGCACAGGGGCCGGGCCCACGGGCTCCTTACCGAGAGGAAGGCCTGGGCAGGGGTCCCGTTGAGATGCAGCTGCATGGGGGTCTCCAGGTTGTAGTGGGTGGTGTAATTGTCCGGCCAGGGGGAGGGGATGCTGCTGTCCGGCTGGCCCAGATACCAGTAGGCCTCGAACACTTTGGCCAGGTCCTGGGCCAGGCAGCTGCAGTTATAGACCACCACGCCCAGCTCCTTCACCTGCAGGGGGAGGGGATGCAGGGAACTATGGGAGGGCTACCCCTGGCCCCTTGGGGGCAGCCCATCCTGTATTCACACTCGCCCAGCCCAGTGGGGCTTCAGGGAACCAGGATCAATATTAGCCTTAGACCTTGCACTTGGGGTGCCCAACTGACCACTCACCCATAGGAAACAATGCTGTTTCCTGCCCCAGAATCACAGACCTAGACATGGAAGGGGCCTTACCAAGACCCACCCCCTCATCTTACAGATGAGGAAACTGAGGCCCCGGGGGCCAAAGTGCCTTGGTCACATGGTAAGACTTTGCAAGCACTTTCCCAGGGGAAAGGACCGATGGAGCCATAGCCCCTCTGTTCCCCCAGCCCCACCTCTGATGCTGAAACATAGGGGGACTTGAGGGTCCTCCTCATCCTCTTGTACTAGCCTGGTGAGGCCCGAGAGGTGTAGAGAGCCCCGGAGCGGGGCCAACACAGCCATCCTCACTGCCTTCAAGGGGCCAGGGTCGAGCCCAAAGAGAGGCCAGGATGGAGACAGTTGGGGAGGGAGGTGGGCCTGAAGGATGGCTGGCCTGGAGGACATGCTGTCAGAATGCCAAGGCTGGAGGCCTGGCTGAGCAAAGGCAGAGTCTGGATGGGATCATCCCTACCCACTCTTGGTTCACTGGGTGACGGAGAGCTGGGCCTGCGCTCACACAGACCTGAATTAGAATCCAGTCTCAGATACTTCTTGTTAGCCGGGTGACCCTGGGCAAGTCAGGAACCACTTTTTGCCTCAGTATCCTCATCTGAGGGGGAGAGATAGCACCCACCTCCCAGGGTTGTTGAGGACCAAATGAGAAAATGACTGTAAAGCACTTGGCACAGTGCCTGGCACATAGTAGGGGCTATCGCAGTCCAAGCTATTCCTGTGTGCCTTTACTATGGAGAGCTGATCTGGGGGCATTGTGTGCAGGATAGACGACGGCCAGGAGCGTGTGTGTGTGTGTGTGTGTGTACACATATGCGTGCATGGCCAGTGTGTCCTATCTGAGGCCTGGGAGGCAGACACACACAAGGACAGCGGTCCGGTGGTCCTTGAGGTCTTCTCATCATCCATGATGGTGCTGCCTTCAGGACCCAGCCTGGTGACCCGGGAACTTCTCTCCAGTCTTCCTCCTGGGATGGAGGCACTTCTCTGGTGCTCCACATCTTTTTTTTTTTTTTTAAACCCTTAACTTCTGTGTATTGGCTCCTTGGTTGGAAGAGTGGTAAGGGTGGGCAATGGAGGTCAAGTGACTTGCCCAGGATCACACAGCTGGGAAGTGTCTGAGGCCGGATTTGAACCCAGGACCTCCCGTCTCTAGGCCTGGCTCTCCATCCACTGAGCTACTCGGCTGCCCTCTTGCTCCACATCTTTTGCATGAGGCCTTCTCTGATCTCCTGGTACCTTGTAGATGACTGCGTAGATTTGCATTTCTTCCCTTTCTGCCCTCTCTCTTTTCACACATTCTTGCTATTTCTCCTGTTAAGAGTGTGAGCTGCTTCCAAGTAGGAAGGTTTCACTTCTTGGCCTTGTGTACTATCTAATAGGTGTTGATTGATTCCTGCCACCAGGCTACCTGGGGCCCTCCAGGACTGCTCCTTTCTTGGTCTTTCTGCCGGCTCAATCACCATCTATTTTCCAGGTCCCCCCAGGCTTCTCTGTATCAGGGACCTTATCAGCTTCCAGGTGCCCATATCTGGCACCAGGGGATGGAGTTATCTCCTCCTTGCGGTTAGCTCAACTGCACAAACCCCAGGCACCCGCTATGTGCTGGTGCTATGGCCACCAGCACAGGCTCAGATCACTATGTCCAGTCCTAATGCTTCTTCTTAGCTCTAGGCCCCCTCTGACTGCTGGACAGATCCATCTGGACATCCACAGGCATCTTCAACTCAATACTGCTATAACCAATCAGATTCCCCTAATGGTTCTTCCTGCAGTCCCCACTAATTGTGTCCCAGGTCCTCTGATCTTTTCACTTGGTGGTCTCTTCAGCTCCCCGGGGTTTAGTCCCCTCTCCCAAGGGAGATGACTGCCAGAGCCATTTATCCAGCCCGAGGCTCTCTCCTGAATGATGGTCCTGCATCATTGGACCTCTGACCCATGGGTACCTCAGGCTCAACACATCCAAAATGGAATTCCTTCCTTCCCCTCTGGCTCTCCCTTCTAAGTCTCCCTATGACTGGTGCTTGGGGCCTGCGACCTCAGTGCCATCTCTGATTCCTCGCACATCCTACGTATCCAATCCTTTGCCAAACCCTGATGTTTCTACCTTTGGGACATGCGTCTCCATCCCCTTCTCTCCTCTAGTTCCTGATCTTATCCATGACCTCTTACCAGAACTACAAATGGCATACATCTAGTCATTTACATGCAGTTTCTCCTACTAGAATGGAAGCTCCTTGAGGGCAGGGACCATTGATAGATTTTTCTTTGCCTCCACAGAGCTCAGTGAATGCTTCTTGATTTCTGATGGATAAACCAGGTCCTTCTCCAAGCTTCCCTACTTCTTTTGAGGATCTCCCAGTGTTTACAACCTTTGAGTCCTTCTTGACTCCTCCCTCTCCTCCAGGTCCAATCAGTTGCCAAGTCTTCAGTGCTTAGCCCAATGCCCTGGCATACAGCATGTTCTTAATAAATGTTTACTGATTATTGACTGAAGTCTGGCTGACTCTACCTCTGTCCCACTCTGAGCAGCTACTCCTTTCTCTTCACTCATGTGACTGCCATCTTGGTTTAGGGCTACATCACCTTTTAATGGCCAACTAATTGAGCTCCTGGTTTCTAGTCTCTTTCCTCCCCAGTCCCTCCTCCACATAGTGACTAAAACAATATCCCTGAGGCACAGGCCTGACTCTGTTCCTTCCCAACTCCAGAAATTATGTTAGTAATTTCCCATGGCTTCCACTAAGCTCCTCAACCTGGTACTTCAGGCCTTCTACCATGTGGCTCTAACTTACTATTCCTCCTTTATTTCTTATTTCACAAATTCCCTTCATAAATTCTATTGTAGCCCCAAAGGACTATGAGCTCTTTTTTTGAAACTGATGTTTTTTCTCACCTCCATGCATTTATCCAGATCTTCCCTCTGGTTCTAGGAAGCTTTCCTGGATTCCAGCAGTTACTAGAGTTCCCTCTCCTTTCTCAGACTGTCTTATATTAATCTATACATAAAATGTCCCTCTGGAAGAATGTAAGGTCTCAGAGGGCAGGAGCTCTCCTATTTTGCTTTTGGACTTGAGATGCGAGCACCTAGCATGCACTTACTCATTCTGGCCTTGAAAGAGTTGGTTGAATTAGGAAGGGGAACTAGCTGAGAGGGAATAGTTCGGTGGAGGGAGAAAGCCCTTGGGTCCCTAACATTTACAATCCTGCCCTCCTTCCCTCATACCTGGGTCAGAGAGCGCCAGTCCATGTTGGCACTGCCAATGTAGATGTGGGTTTGATCCACCACCCAGAATTTAGTGTGCAGGACGCCATGGGTCAGTTTCTGCATGTCTACCATCCGCACCTGGGCCCCTGGGGGGAAAGCAGGAAAGATGAAGAGTCTCCCTTCTCTGGCCATCTGGATTCCTTCCCCATGGGCCCCTAATACTCACCACTCTTTAGGAGAGCCTGCAGGTCAGCCTGGGGTTGGGGGCCCCTGGGTTTGCTGACAGCCACACGCACCGATACCCCCTTTGGGGCCAGGCTCTTCAACTGCTGGAGAATCTGCTCACCCTGCGAGAGAGGAAGCAATCCAAAAAAGATTGAGGTGACCTCTGGCAGGCCCTCTGCCTCTCTGTCCATCAAAAAGGGGATGGATAAGAAGCTCCAAAGTCTCTTTCAGCTCTAATATTCCCTGATGCTAGATGTTGCTTGAGGTGTTGCCCTGTTGGCCTCAGATTATCCCTCTCTTCCCCTTCCCCCAGATTTCTTGATCCTGCTTCTCCCATCAGCCCCTGCCTCACCCACTTCTCTTGCTACCATGCTTGGTCCAGGCAGAAGCGGAGCATCACCTGATAAGCAGAAGGCTCATGGGTCTGGGTGTCATTGTTGGTGAGAGTCCAATAGAAGGAGGCAATGTCGAGGCTGTGCTGGGCACCAGCCACCAGGTCTAGCCAGGCCTGGCTGATGGAAGGGTGGACAGGCCCCTTGGGGAAGGTGAGGCCTTCAGGAATGCTCTCTACCAGGACCACCCTGGAGGGAAGTAAACAGGGGGAGGATCGGAATGGGCAGCAACAGGGATTCAATCTCTCTCGTCTCAGGCCAGGCCCCTTTGGGAAGGCTCTGCTGGGGATAGGGAGTGGGGTCCAGACCCAGATCTGGCATTAGTTCCTCCATCAGCCTCCCTGTTAGTGGGTAGAACAGGGGTATGTGCGTGCATGTGTGTGTGCCCATGAGCATGCACACACGCCTACACTCTCTCACACAAATGGTATGAGTTTCTGCCCACATCTGGCACCCGGCTAGAAGCCTGTCCCCCAGGTCTGTCCCCTTCTCAAACACCTCTCCCCTTCCCATGGGGCACTCACTGACAGGGGTCTTCACAGACAGAGTTGGGGGGTGGCTGGGTCCTTTCCTGGGGGGCCCTGAGCCTGGGCCACAGAAGCAGCTGGGTAAGCAGGGCACCCAGGCCCATCGTTGTCAGTGTCATGATCAGCAGGACCCATCGGACTTTCTGGAGAGAAGTGAGGAAAGAACAGTTTGTCTGGGGAAGCCCCTGGCAGGACTTCCCACCCCTCACCTCCCTATGGCATCTGGGGCCATAGAGGCATCAGGACCAGGGATAAAAATGGCTCCCTCCGACTGGAGGGAGGGGCTTGTGGGGGGCAAGAAGCATGAAAGGGGAGAGTGGGGCAGGGAGGGGTAGGTTGAACCTGTTCTACCTTATCTCCTGGCTTCCAGGACACAGCTGGTGAGGGAAGCTGCTCCTCAGGGCGTGGCTTCAGCTGTGGGAAAAGCAGCAAAGAAAAGTCCCCTTTGCAGACCCCATGTATGTGAGAATGGAAGGGGGGGGGGGAACGGCCCCTGGCCCGAGCTCCTGGGAAAGGAGGGGTCTGTGCTAGGCTGCTGGCCCTCCCTCACCTGTTGGTAGACAGTATGTAGCTTCATTTTCCTCAGCTGCACCCAGGCAGGCCCAGGCAGTGGGATGAGCGCTCTCCCCCTCTCCGAACTGCAAGGAAGATAGAAGGCCTTTAGCCTGGCCCAGCCTGGCAAGGGCCCAGGGGTCACTGGAGCCGCTCTCTACATCAGGCTCGGGGCCAGGGAGGTCACGCAGTATTTGCTGACAGCCTGCCTAAGCCTCTTCCCTCAGAAAGAAGAAACAAGCTGACTACGAGTGGGTCTTATGCAATTCCTGAGGTCTACAGTCTTCCTCATACCCACAAAAGCACCCCCATTCTCTACCATGCCAGGACAGGGCCCAGAAGGAGAACGATCCTAGCAATCTGAAGGGTCCTCTGAGAGTCCCAAGACACTTCCTTAAGCTAATCCCATTAGGCAGTGGAAGGTTTCCTGTGCCCATTTTCCAGATGGAGTGAAGTAGTCCTTTCCCTGTAGTGTCTTAGAGCTGCCATGATCCAGATCCAGATCTGCTGCTATAAGGCTGGGTCTCCGGCCTGGGCAGTGCTGACAAGGCCAATCCTCCAAGGTGCCAGGAGCTGGCAGGAGGCCCGATTCCCTGCTCCTGTCTCCCGAATTGGGCACAGCACCCTTTGTGACCCGCATACACCATTGTTTCCCTAGAGGAACCTCTGATGGAAGGTGGCAGGCAGCATGAGTGACAGGAGAAGGCCCAACTCCCCCACCCACTGCAGGGATGGGGGGTGGAGGGGGGTGTCTGGCAGTAGCGCAGACTGGCTCAGACTGAGAACCCAGGTGTCTTCCCTGGAAACCAGTCTGCAAGGCTCGATCTAACCTCACTCTACGTCACCGGTTACATTGTGAGCTCCGGCCAGCTCAGGGAAGGGAAGGGGGGAGAGGCCAGATTGGGGGTGGGTCAGAAGACCCCGACCCTCGGCCAGCAGGGAATAATCGGGGCTGGGGGGGGGGTGGCACAGACGGGCGGCGAGATTTCCAGCCTCCCAGAGTCAGCCCCTCTCTGCAGGCTCCTTCTAGATTCCCAGCCGATTCCCAGGTGTCCCCAGAGGCCCAGCTCTAGCTTACCTGGAAGGAGCTTCCTCTCTAAGGCCCCCGAAGATGCTTTTCTTCTCCCAAATGGGGAGCCAGGCCAGACTGGAAGCTCCAGAGACAGCAGAGGGGCTGGATCCGTCAGGCCCCACCTCCCAGCAGCAGCAGCAGCAGCAGGCGGTGGCGAAGGCGGTATCTGGGCCTGGCCACACCTCCTTCTCCACACCACTGCAGACCTGAGCCCGGGCAGCAAAGACCAGAGGCTCGGGCCACACCACACAGCTCAGGGGAGTCCCCACCCCCGAACCATCCTTGTCTTCCCCCACTTAGGCCAGCCAGTCTGGAGATCCCAGACGCTGGGCTCTCTCCCACTCCCAGCCTGGGTGGGCGGATGGGCGCATGGGTGAGTCACTGTGTGTGGGGAGGGAAGGGGGGGATGAAAGGGGCTGCTGACAGGCAGGTAGGCAGGCAGGCAAATTATGGGGGAGCTCACAGCTCTGTGCTGCCACAAGGGTCGCCGAGGATCTTGGTTGAGAAGGGCTGGATGAGCGGCCAGAGGACCCGGGTGTCAATACTGCTGCTTCCTGGGCCAGGAAGCCTGTTCCAACTCCTCTGAATTCTAGCGCCTTCCCCCTCTTCATGATTTCTTATTCAACTGGTCTGTATTTATTTATTGGCATGGTGTGGTCCCCCCCACACCTTTAGCCTGTGAGTCCCCCTCTTTGGCTCCACAGTGCCTGGCACAGAGTAGGTGCTTAAGAAATGTGTACCGACTGATTGCTGGACTGCCTATATGATCCTGGGCTCCAAAAGCACTCCCTCCTCCCATTGCCCTCTAATGACAGCCTACCAGGCCTGGGGGCCTCTTCTTACTTCTGCCCCCTCTTCCTCAGCCTCCCAACCGGCTCCTCCAGTGCAGGATTCTCAACCTCTGGGCCAGAGACCCCGAGAGCAGGCTGCTAAAGCCTGAGGGCTCTTCTCTGCTCCCTACCTTCAGAACTGAAGGAAGGGCTCCGTTTCTGTCCCCCCTGCCCTGGCCCCCATCCCAGTTCACGGACCCTGAGAAATCCACCCACGGATGGGTGGGTTAAGAACCCTTAGACGAGGAGAGCTTGGGAATGGAGATTTTCCCAAGGAAAACAGAAATGAGGCTAAGGTGGGAGCAGAATCTTTGGATCCCAGGAGCCTGAAGCCAGAGGACTTCTGATCCTTAAGCGTGTGTATTTGCCTCCACATCACACTCCCCTTCTAACTCAGCCTGAACCCTGAGCTCCTCCTCTCTGGACTGCCCTTGGCCCCAGGGGAGCTCTGGCTGCAGGTTAGAATCGGGGCCAGGAAGCCCCAAGCTAGACTGCTGCCTCTGTTTGACCATGGCACTTTGCTCCTATGGAGGGACAAACAGGTAAAGTGGAAAAGGACCAGGCCTGGAGTCAGAAAGACTCAGCCTCCCGAGGAGTCAAATGTGGCCTCAGATACTTACTAGCTGGGTGACCCTGATCCAGTCACTTAGCCTGTTTGCCTCAGTTTTCTCATCTGTCAAATAAGCTAGAGAAGGAAATGGCAAACTGCTCTAGCATCTTTGCCAAGAAAACCCCAAATGGAGGGGGCAGTGAGGTGGCTCAGTGGATTGAGAGCCAGACCTAGAGACAGGAGATCCTGTGTTCAAATTTGGCCTCAGACACTTCCTAGCTGTGTGACCT
The DNA here is from genome assembly GCF_016433145.1 of Gracilinanus agilis. Taxonomy (NCBI): domain Eukaryota; kingdom Metazoa; phylum Chordata; class Mammalia; order Didelphimorphia; family Didelphidae; genus Gracilinanus; species Gracilinanus agilis. The sequence goes on along the minus strand of NW_025397297.1, from coordinate 22,607 downwards.
GGGCAAGTTGCTGGACCCCCACCACCTAGCCCTTCCTGCTTTTCTGCCTTGGAACATTCAATACACCCGTATTGATTCTAAGTCAGAGGGTCAGGGTTTAAAAAAAAGAAAAAGAAACCCCCAAACAAATAGGGTCATAAAGAGTCAGATACAACTGAAACAACTGAACAACAATAACAATAAAAGAAATCATTTTTGTGAAAGGGGAGATAGTGCAGTGAATAGAGTGCTGGGCCTAAGTTTGAATCCAACCTTTGGCTGCTTACTAGCTGTGTGACCCTGGGCAAGTCACTAACCCCTTTTGGCCTCAGTTTCCTCATCTGTAAAATGAACTGGAGAAGGAAATGGCAAACTTCTCCAGTATCTTTGCCAAGAAAACCCTGAATGAGGTCACAGAGTCAGACATGATTGAAAAATAACTGAACAACAACAAAAGAGTTGTAATGAGGAGGATCAAATGACATCGTGTATGGGAAAACAAACACTTTGGAAATGCGAAGGCTCTCTATGAAGTCCGCTGCTCTTCCTGGAGGTGGACAATTGCAAGCACACCATGAACTGAGGAGCCTGGCAACATCTGTCCTGGCTGTGAGCCCTCTGGGCCAAGGGGCTTCCCATCTACCCTGGTGCTCCACCCCTTTCCGTCCCATCTTCCCCATTTCCCCATTCGGCCCGAGCTCCTCGAGTAGTGGGATCAGCTCACGTTTCTGCTTCCTAGCCTCATTCTTCGGCATACACTCCATGCTTAACAAGCATCTTTCCCTTCATTCACGAATCTAGGAACACCAGGGCCAAGAACTGAGGCAGCTTGGGCTGTGTAGCTTCTAAGGGCAGGTTCCCCCCCACCCCCACTCCCCACGAGTTCTGCCTGTCTTGAGGAGGGGGCATTAGACTTGCTCTGATGGGCTCTAAAGGGGATCCATGAATGTTGCAAAGAGCCAATCTGGGCTCAAAGGCCAAGAAAAGCTTCCAAACAATCAGAGCTCCTCGAGTGCCTCTGGAGGTCTTTGGAGAGCAGAGGCTGGTGGACCATTTGTTGGTTGTGTTTAGAGGGAATTTTTTTTAACCTTACTTTCCCTCTTAGAATCAATCTTGGGTATTGGTTCCAAGGCAGAAGAGCAGTAAGAATTACACTATGGGGGGAAGGGTGAGGGGGTAAGTGACTGGCTCAGGGCCACCCAGCTAGGAAAGGAAGGAATTCTTCAAATAGGGGTTGGGCCAGATGGAGAGCTAGGTGACAGCTGGTACAGCACTGAGTTCTGAGAAGGAAGATTCATCTTTCTGACTTCAAATCTGGCCTCAGACACTTCTTGTCTGTGTGACCCTGGGAAGTCACCTCACCCTGTTTGCCTCAGTTTCCTTATTTGTCAAATGAGCTGAAGAAGAAAATGGTAAACCACTCCAGCATCTCTGCCCAGATGGGGAAGAGTCAGACATGACTCAAACAAATGAATACTTTAAGTCTTCTTCCAACTCTGGAATTCTGTGACTGAATAATTTTATTTTTATTATTGGCTCCCAGGAACAGTGATTAGTGGAAAAAGAACTAAGGCTAGAGGCAAGCAAGACCTGGGTTCAAATTCTGCCTCTGACACTCCCCACCCCCCCAGTCAGTAAATTTGGGAGTCCCCCTCCCAAAAAAAAACCCTTAACTTCCATCTTGGAGTCAATACTGTGTATTGGCTCCAAGGCAGAAGAGTGGTAAGGGCTAGGCAATGGGGGTTAAGTGACTTGCCCAGGGTCACACAGCTAGGAAGTGTCTGGGGCCAAATTTGAACCTTGGACCTCCCATCTCTAGGCCTGGCTCTCAATTCACTGAACCACCAAGTTGCCTCCAAGTCTTTTTTTTTTTTAAACTGTGCCTTCTGCTTTAAAATCGATATTAAGTATTAGCTCCAAGGCAGAAAAACAATGAGGGCTAGGCAATTGAAGACTTGCCCAGGGTCACACAGCTAGGAAGTGTCTGTGGCCAAATTTAAAGTCCTGTCTGCAGACCTAGCTGTCTATCTGTGAAGCTCCCTAGCTGCCTTTCAGAAGTCGTTCTTGACTTTTCAATCTCTCCCATCCAAAGAATTTCCAAGTCTTGTCAATTCCTCCTCCATGACACACTTTGACTCCCTAACCAATCCCCCTCCTTCCCATGGACCCTGCCATCACCGTAGTTCTGACGCTCATCACCTCTCCTGGACCCCTGCCAGAGCCTTTTACTTTATGGGAGAGCCACAGAACTCCAGAGTCTCAAGAGACTCCTCTGCAAAATGGAGGAAAACAAAACCTTGCTCTACCGGACTTACAAGGTTGCTGGGAGGTTCCTAGAGACAGAGTGCCCAGTAAATAGCTCACATTGTTGCCTGCACCATTCATGCTGGCAGCGAGGTGGTGCCATAGTGCACAGAGCCTGGAGTCAGGAAGACTCATCTTCCTAAGTTCAAATTCAGGCTCAGATACTTCCTAGCAGTGACCCTGGACAAGTCATTTCACCTTACTCCCCTCAGTTTTCCCATCTGTCAAATGAACCAGAGAAGGAAATGGCCAACCACACATTAGGATTTCTGCCAAGAAAACCCCAAATGAAGGGTCAGACCCAACTGAAACACCATTCCCAGATGCATAGGAAGTTGTCACACTGTCTGATTAGTTATCTCTGTGTGGCAGAAAGAGATCTAACTTGGGAGTCAGGAGATCTGGAACTGAGACTTCCCTCTACTGTGCCACAGCTTTTGGACTTCGGGCAAAAGACCTCACAAACTCTGCAGCCTCAGTTTCCTCTTTTGTAAAATAGAACTAATGAATCATACCTTGCACTTATAGTACCGTGGTGGGGAAGATCAAACAGAGTGAAAAGGGTGGCTCTTAGCATTCCTCTTCATCCTTACCATCTACCTCAAGGAAATGACTCTGAGCACCAATCCTGCCTGTTGGAGCATCTACACTGTGATGTCCAGAGGCATCTTTTAAAAAACAAACAAACAAACAAACAAACAAACCCTCTGTTTCCCCCCTTCCCCCTGCCCCAGGAGACATCTTAAATTTAACATGTCCAAAAAGACCTGATCATCTTTTCTGCAAACCCACTTTCTGAGACAGCTTTCTTCTTCTAACTTGGTCTAGGCCCATCCAGCTGGCAACCTGGGAGTCATTCTTGACTTTTCAATCTTTCCCATCCATTGAACGGCCAAATCTTGTCGAGGGTACCTCCATGAAACTCTTTGACTCCCTAACCAAACCTCTAACCCTCATGACTTCCTTCCTGCCACCACCTTAGTGCAGATCCGAGCCACCTCTCTCCTACACTCTGAAAGAGGCTCCTCATTCCCCTGCTTCCAGGATCCCCCTTTCCATTCCAACTTCACAGCTGCCAAATGATATTCCCAAAGCACAGGCCCAATCATCCTCCCTGCACCCCTCTACTCCAACCAGAAGTTTCCATAGATCTTTGGTGGCTTTAGGACAAAATTCAAACTCCCCTGGTTTTGAAAGTCCTTTGCCACCTGGCTATTGGGTAGCTTACCAGACTGATTTTACCGAATTCCTCTTCACCACCTCATTTTACCCAAACTCTCCTACTTGCTGCCACCTCCATGCCTTTAACTAGGCTTGGCCACCACCCCATCCTCCATATCCCAGGCCTAGAAGACTCTCTTTTCATCTCTGTCTTCTGAAATCTCAAGACTCCTTTAAGGTCCGGCAGGGGTCGGCAACCTTTTTGGCTGTGACAGCCATAAACACCACATTTTTTAAAATGTAATTTCGTGGGCAGCTGGGTAGTTCAGTGAATTGAGAGTCAGGCCTAGAGACAGGAGGTCCTAGGTTTAAACCCGGCTTCAGACACTTCCCAGCTGTGTGACCCTGGGCAAGTCACTTGACCCCCATTGCCCACCCTTACCAATCTTCCACCTATGAGAAAAAATACACCGAAATTAAGGGTTTATAAAAAAAAAAAAATGTAATTTCGTGAGAGCCGTACAGTGCTCACAGTGCGGCTTCTGTAACAGCGCCTGAAAAAAAATGGACTTTATGGCTCCTGCAGAAAGAGCCATACGTTGCCGACCCCTGCCCTAACAGATTTCTTTCTGGATTTTTTCCTAGTTGTTAACACTTTCCTTATACTCAAATCACTTAGTCTCTGTTTTTTATTGACTGATCTGCACAATGAACAGAGCACCTGGCCTGAAGGCAGGAAGATTCATCTTCCTGAGATCAAATCTGCCCTCAGATTCCTAGCTGTGTGAGCCTGGACAAATCACTTAATCCTGTTTGCCTCAATTTTTTTCATTTGTAAAGTGAAAAGAGGACGGTAAGAAAAGATTGAGGATGATTGAACAACAACAAAAATGGTTTCTACTCCTTTAGAATGGGAGCTCCTTAAGGGCAGGGGCTGTGTTGCTTTTCTATTTTAATTCCCAGCTCTGAGCACTGTGCTTAGTACATATTAAGTCTTTAATACATTTTTTATTCTTCGTTATGTGTAACTCCAGGAACTAGCCCAGTGTCTAGCCCATAGAATCTAATTAAACTTGCTAAATTAAACAGAATTGAATGTACTTTTGAGAAGTGTTTTCAGTCATGCCTGACTCTTTGTGACTCCATTTGGGGTTTTCTTGACAAAGACACTGGAGCAGCTGGTCATTTCCTTCTCCAGCTTATTTTACAGATGAGGAAACTGAGGCAACTAGGGATAAGTGACTTGTCCATGGCCACAAAACTAGTGTCTAAAGTCATATTTGAACTCAGGTCTTCCTGACTCCAGGCCTAGCACTCTATCCATTGCACCACCAATCTGTATTACTGTATTGTGAATTGGTAAATGTAAGCAATTATTAACTCTCCAAGCCAGCCCTGATTTTGTTGGTTAATTTAGCCAATTTAAATTCTAAGCTGGGAGCTTGATTCCCAGCACCACTACTGTCAGGTGACACTGCCCTCCCCACCATCTTGAGATCCCTGCCTGTCCCCCCAAACTTTGGAGGGCAAAGAGCTGATGTTGCTGAAAAACTTCACCCCTCCCCGATTCACTTCCTCATGGGTCTCTCTACTGCCATGGCCTCTGACACCCTAAGATTACTTCCACGTCCTAATGAGGCACTGGATGGAGAGGAACTTAGTGGAGAATTCGATTTTGATAGCCTGGGGAGGTACAGGACAGAGTATCCCAATTTCAACAGATCTGTCCTTAGGGGGCATTTTTACAATGTAGCCAAGCAGAATAGAGCAACATTTTTACCTATACAAAGTTACTGTTAGAAAATGAGAATGTTCTTATTGATATTATTCATATAACATGTTTCAACCCTCAGCTTGAGCCTGACTTGCAAACTAAGTGACCTTGGCAAGTCTCTGGGCTTCAGAGGATTCGAAGTGGCGCCTGTTTCAGCTAATCGACAATGAAAATGATGTAGTGGATAGAGCACAGGGCCTGAAGTCAGGAAGACTCATCTTCATGGGTTCAAATCTGGCCTCAGTCACTTATTGTGTGACCCTGGGCATGCCACTTCACCCTGGTTGCCTCAGTTTCTTCATCTGCCAAATGAGCTAGAGAGGGAAATGGCAAACCACTCCAGTATCTCTGCCAAGAAATCCCTAAAGGGGTCGTGAAGAGTCAGCACAACCGAAACCACTGACAAGCTGCAGGTGAGGGATGAAATGACCCGGTCAAACCCCTCTCCAATTTTATCAAATAGCCTCTAGTCCATAAAATGTCAAAGCAGGAAGGGACCCGAGAGCGAACACCAAGGCAGACCCCCTTGTTTCCTAGGAGCCAGGGCTACCATGTGTGAATGGAGATATGAACCCAAGCTCTCTGATCCAAATCTAACAGCACTTCCAAGCCAAGACTTGTGGCTGGCTCAAGCTAACCCTTTTTTAGGAGACTGTTGACCAAAAGGTATGTGTGTGGTAGTAAGTAGAAATCAACTCTAGCAGGTAGGCAAGCAAGCAAGCAAGCAAGATAATACAAAGAAAAGTCTCAGACTTTCCTTCTGTTTCCCCTGTCACTTTGAACCTCACTTTAAGGGCTTAAATGAACTCTAAGGAACCTCTGTGGAGGCCACAGGGTAATGGAGGGTCTAAAGGTTGAGTCAGAACACTTGGGTCTCAATGCTGAATTCTGCCACTCCAACAACTCATTTATCCCTTGAATGAACATGTATTTATTTTTAAACCCTTATCTTTTGTCTTAGAATATATGAGTGATAGGGGCTAGGCAATGGGGATTAAGTGACTTGCCCAAGGTCACACAGCTAAGCAATTATTGAGGTCACATTTGAACCCGGGACCTTTTGTCTCCTGGCCTAGCTCTTTATCCACTTAACCACCCTTGAATGAACATTTATTAAGCATTGAAGCTCCTGTTACATGTGCCAGACATCCACCCATTCTGGATGGCAATTTGGAAGTATACCCAAAGGTCTTTAAAAGACTGTCTGCCTTTTGATCCAGCCATAGCACTGCTTGGATTATACCCCAAAGAGATAATAAGGAAAAAGTCTTGTACAAAAATATTTATAGCCGCGCTCTTTGTGGTGGCAAAAATTGGGGAATGGCTGAACAAATTGTGGTATCTGTTGGTGATGGAATACTATTGTGTTCAAAGGAATAAAGAACTGGAGGAATTCCATGTGAACTGGAAAGACCTCCAGGAACTGATGCAGAGCAAAAGGAGCAGAACAAGGAGAACATTGTACACAGAGACGATACACTGTGGCACAATAGAACATAATGGACTTCTCTACTAGCAGCAATGTAAGGATCCAGAGCAAGGCTGAGGGACTTATGAGAAAGAAAACTAGCCACATTCAGAGGAAGAACTGTGGGAGGAGAACTTGCTTGAACACATGGGCTGATGGGGATATTATTGGGGATGAAGACACTAAACGATAACTCTAGTCCAACTATCAATAATATGGAATTAGGTCTTGATCAATGATACATGTAAAACCCAGTGGAATTGTGCGTCAGCTAAAGGGGGGCGGTTAGGGAGGTTTGGGGGAGAGGGAAAGAACACGAAATATGTCACTATGGGAAAATATTCAAAATAAAAATTAAAAAAAATTAATTAATAAAAAAAACTAAATGCATGTGCCAGACACTTGCTAAATACTGAGGATCCATATATGATGGTCCCTGAACTCAAGGAACTTTTGCTTTACAGGGAAGGAATGCAATTTCTACCAAGACAAATACAAAGCAAGGTCCAAAGGGATGGGGGCAAAGGAGAATTGCAGCTGAAGTACTCTAGGAAGATTAGATGAGGCAGAGAAACATCCTGCTGGCAGGACAGGACAATACCTGAGCTGACCTCATCTCAGTTTCTTGGCTTCCTTCAAGTTCTAGCTAAAATGTCCTTTTATAAGAGCTGTCCTGATGTGCCTTCCCTCTGTTGCTGATCTCCAATCTATCCTGTGTACAGTTTGTTTACATGTCGTCTCCCACATTAGACTGTCTAATTCTTTGAGAGTAAAGACTGTCTTTTTGCCTCTTTTTGGCACAGTACTTGGTACATAGTGCCCTGTAAATGTTCAAATGATCCTAGTTATGTGACCCTGAGTAAGGTACTTAACTCCATTTGCTTAGCCCTTGCCCTTCCATCTTAAGAGTCTCATTACTGAGATGGAAAGTAAGGAGTTAAAAAATCTCCAATTGATCTTGCATATAATAATATAATCCTTGTTTGCATGTGATCTTGACCATTAAACTATGACCATTAAACTATGAACACCTTCAATCATCCACCAATGGATAAGCATTTATTTAGTGCTCACTATAGATCAGGCATTGTCCTAAGCCCTGGGGATACAAGGAGACAAAAGTCAGTTCCTGATCTCAAGGGGTTTATAACTTAATGGAGGAGATAATATGCAAACATATACATATATATAAACAAGCTACATACAGGATAAACAAGAGATCATTAAAAGAAGGAAGGTACTGAAGGGCATCCAAGTATCCAAGTGGATTGAGCTTCTGAGCTGGAGTCAGGAAGACCTGAGTTCAAATTTAGCTTAAGACACTTCTTAGCTGTGTGACCCTGGGCAAGTCACTTCACCCTGTTTGCTTCAGTTTCCTAGTCTATAGAACGAGCTGGAGAAGGAAATGGCAAATCGCTCCAGGATTTTTGCCAAGAAAATCTCAAATGGGGTCACAGAGAGTCAGGTACAATTGAACCAACTGAAAAAAAGAAGACAGTGGAGTGAAGTGGGGCTTGGGGAGGCTTCCTGTAGAACATGAGGTTTTAGTTGGGCCTTAAAGGAAGCTGGAGGCGTGTGTGTGTGTGTGTGTGTGTGTGTGTGTGTGTGTGGGCGCGCGCGCGCGTGCGTGTGGTGTCAGTATTTAGTGTCTAGTTGGTCTGCACGTGGTTTCCCCTTTTAGAATGAATTCCTAGAGTGGGTGGGCCTGTCTCCAGTTTCTTTTGGCACCTCCTCGCTTAGCCTGGCACCCAGTAGGCGCTCTATAAATGCTTATTCCCTGCCCCTCTTCCTCGGCCCCCACCTCCCAATTATCTCCAATTTCTCTAGGATGGTTTAGTTGTATGTTGTCTCTCCCATTTGAGTGGATGCTGGGGGAGGAGGTAGAGGTTGTCTCCGGCCCCTCTTTGCACCTTCTCAGTGCAGTGCTCGGCACACTTTAATAGTTGCGCACCGGTTAGGACCGGGACTGCGGGGGGCAGGGAAGGAGTGCTCCAAGAATGCCGGCCCCCGCACCGGGGGGCTACACCGGAAGGGGTCCCCGGGTGAGGGAGTCACTCGCCCTGTGCAAGCCGGGGGCGGACGCTCAGGCCCTTTTCGGCTCCGCCACTCCCCAGCCTCAGACTTACCAGGGGCAGGGGGCTGGGGGTATGGGGGACGTCGGTTCAGACGACCGCCGTCCCGGTGCCGCCCCCGGGAGGAGAGCACGCCGCAGCTCAGCCTACGGGGAGCCGGAAGGATCAGCTCGGGACAAGCAGGGCACGCATGCGCGCTAGTCCTCTCCCGCTCAAACTCCGCCACTGCATCCTCTGCGGCCCTGGAGGCAGTCGAGGGCGAAGCGGCGCTGGGCGGGGCCCCTCACCTTATCCGGGTGCCTCGGAATGGGGGGGTGGGGCCTGTCGTTTGACCGGCGTCTGGGCGTTGGGTCACGTGTCCCGTGGAGAGGGGCGGGGGAGGGGTGTGAAGCCACTCGTCTCTATGGTCTCAGTCGCAGCTAGAGCGGCAATTCCCTCCCCCAGCAGGGGGCCTCTTCCGGCACGCGCTGAACAGTGCTTCCGGTCCGGGCGGCACTG
>NW_025397297.1:0-3473 GCF_016433145.1 Gracilinanus agilis | reverse complement strand
GGGGTCGGGGGGGGTGCGGCTCGCGGTGGTGGGCGGGAAATCTGTGCCCCCCCCCGCCCGACGTCATCTATCGGCCCTCCCCCGTACCCCCTCTTCTCTCCGATCCCCCTCCCTCACCACTGCTCCCCAGCCCGGGGGCGGGGCGTAACTCCATGAGCAGTGGGTCTGGTCAAGCCTCCGACCCCCGCCCCCCCACTCCGCCCTCCCACCTCATGGTCCTGTTTTTGAATGCAGAAAATCCAATAAACGGGAGTTCTGAGGAAACCTACTCCAGGCCTGGATCCCCCTCTACATGGGGGACCCCAGGCAAGTCGCTCAGCTTTACTTTGCCAAGAAGATAGCAGGCACTTTCCTCCCTAGTGGTTGTGAGCTGGTACCAGGGAAGGCCTAGGTCAGTGCTGGCTATTATTGTTGTGATTATTATTGTTACTATCATTGCCGCAGAAATGCCGGTATTCTTATACTTAGGAAAGGCAAGTTCTCTGACTCCTGCTGAAGAACCTCCACCTTAGAGGCACTGGGGTAAAGGGAGGGAGCTGGATCATGGCTCCCAGGGCCCTTCTGAGCTTGGCATTATTTAATCCTGATGAACCCTGTGACTTCCCTCCTGGGGCTGGGGGAGAGCAAGGAGGGAGGAAGAGAGTGAGGTGAGGCAAGGATAGCAAAGCAGAAAGACTGTGCTGAATGTTGCCATGTTCTATTCTGAGTAACTGATAGCTGTGTCTGCCTTCCTAGGAATAGCTAGCACTCCCATTGATTTTCAGAGTTTGCAGAGTGTTACATTTGTTAGCTGTGGGGTCCTTACCAAAGCCCTGGGAGGTAGGCAGGGAGGGATTATCTCCATTGACAGTTGAGGAAATTAACAAAGCCGAAATTAAGTGACTTTTGCTCAGGAGTAGATAGCTAGTGTCTGCCATAGGATTTGAATTCAGGTTTCCCTGAGGCTGACTTCAGTGCCACTAACTGCCTTATCTGACCTGTTTTATCTGACCTGACTCTTAGCTTTTCGAGAACAGAGACTTTTATTTTATACTTATATTCCCTCCCGGTACCTAAAAGCGGTCTTGCTCAATTAAATGTTCGTTAAATCTTTTGAAAGAAGAGTACAGGTTAGTGAGATAGGAAGATGAGATGGTTTTACGTTGGGGCTGAGTAGAGGTAACACATGGGGCTGGATAAGAAGCTTGAAGGGGAATTAGCCCTTTAGACTCTATGATAAGGCTAGGTGGCTTAGTGGATAGAACACCAGACCTGGCATTGGTTGGGAGGACCTGAGTTTAAATCTGACTTCAAATAGTTCTTATCTGTGTGACCCTGGGCAAGTCCCTTTTTGCCTAATCCTTGCTCCTCTGTCTTAACTGGGGTTTAAAAAAAAAAAGACTAGGATAGGAACATCACCCCCCTGTGACAGCAATTGTAGGTCATCCTGCACTGTCTTCTTCCTCCTCCTCCCCCCTTGAATTGAGCCAGGTCCCTTTCTGAAGGTGCCTGGGAATAAGAGAATGTGGAAATGAGCTTCTGAAGGGGATCTCTGGGCTTCTGAATGATTTCTTGGGTCTTGGGCTGAGAAGAGGTAGGAGGAGGACTGTTATAGCCTAGGCCTCAGGGTGACTTCCTGACAGCTGCTCACCAGCTATTCCTGTGCTGTGGACCTTAGCCCAGGAATGCCAGCTTGATGAGTCCACAGGCAGCCTACTCATACAAACCTCTCATTTTCTTCCCCCTTCTAGGCAACTTTAGGGTACACTGGCTTGATTGTCGTTTTGCTTGGGGAGAAGATGGTGTCTGTGACAATGGGTGAGTCTGTAGGGCCCCCTGCCCAGACCCTTTCCACTTGAGGGCGGTGGGGGGTTGGGTTAGCTGTCATGGTATTCAAACCCTGTATATTGTAGTGACAGTGACAGCTGCCGGAGAATGGAATGTAGGCTGACTCCAGCCCAGAGGCCATTGGGATTTGGCTTAGGGCTCCTGTAAAGGCCTCCTTCCCCCACCTCTCCCTGCCTTAACCCAGCTACCACTTTGGTGAGAATATTCCATTCTGTTCCCTGTGAGATTCAGGAAACCAAGGTGTGCCAGGTGCGGGGGTGTTTCTTGGGTCTTCCCAGATAGACTGGGAAAGAAAGTTCCAGTATTGGGGATAGCTAGCTCGTCTCTCAGCTTGGCTGTTCTTCTGGAAGCTCTCTCAGGATTCTGACTGGTTCCTTCTTAGGACTAGCTAGTCCTATTGAGAATATTAGATGGCCCTAGAGCCTCCTTCCCTGCTTTGCATGCCAGCTTTATGTTGGAGAGCTCTTAGGGCCTTGTGATGCTGTGGGAGGCAGATACACCTCAGCACCAGGAAACACCTCCCAGGGATTAGAACTCCCCCCAAACGGAATGGACTCTTTAGGTCTCTGGCCCAGAAAACCTCAAAGCGCAACTAGATGGACACTCATCTAGGATTTGGATCAGGGTACTTCCTGTTAAACTATTGGTGACTGTGGTTGCCCTTTAAGTTCTTTTCCAGGTCTGGACTTGTCTTAAAAATATCTATACTCTAGGGGGCAGCTGGGTAGCTCAGTGGATTGAGAGCCAGGCCTAGAGACGGGAGGTCCTAGGTTCAAATCCGGCCTCAGACACTTCCCAGCTGTGTGACCCTGGGCAAGTCACTTGACCCCCATTGCCTACCCTTACCAATCTTCCACCTATAAGTCAATACACAGAAGTTAAGGGTTTAAAATTAAAAAATATATATATCTATATTCCATCCTTAAGCAGTCTTTTACTAAATGCTTGCTTTGTGCTTAGGGCTAAGGATAAAGGCTCTTTAGGGAGTTTGCATTCATACAGGGAAGGATGACTTGTAAATAATGTCCCATGTACAGGATCAGTACAAAGTTAATGGAAGATAATATCATAGAGAAAGATCTCCAGCAGAAGGTGGTAGGCTATTAATGAGGTACCCTCTGTGTGCTCGGCATAGCATCATGGTAGGTGCTAAGCTTAAAAAGACAAAATGAAGTTTTCCTAGTTCTCTAGTCCACCTAGAATAAATATGAAGTAAATAGAAGGTAGTTTAGAAATAGGGATGGCATTAAAAAGTGAATAGTTACCAAAGGCTTCTTGTAGAGAATGGTGCTTGAGCTGAGTATTAAGGGAAGGTAGGGATGCTGGGAAGAAAAAGTGAGAGTGAGTAAATTCCAGGCAGTTATACACATGCTTAGAGAATGTGAACAAAACAGCCAAAAGGCAAGTTTGGCTGGCTCATAGAGCCTAGGGAAGGGGTATAATGTGGGATCATGCTGGAAAGCTTGTGGGGCTCCTTAGTGAAAGGATGCAAAAAGGCAAACAAAGGAAGTTCTGTTTGGTCCTAGAGGCACTAGGGAGACACTGAAGTCTGTTGAGAGGGAGTGATGGGTCAGACTTGTGCTTTAGGAAAATCACTGACAATTGTGTGGAGGGAGGGCACATTGGAGAAGGAAAGAGACTAGAGG
>NW_025397296.1:0-3242 GCF_016433145.1 Gracilinanus agilis | reverse complement strand
CCTTAGAACAGGGAGTGTCAGAGGTGGGAGGGGCCTCGGAAGAGGGAGTGTCAGAGGTGGGAGGGGCCTCAGAAGAGAAAATGCTGTTGATGGGAGGGTTTTATAACAAAGATTGTAGGAATCTAATTGGGGATGGAGGTCTTCTGATAAAAAAGTGAAACCTAGAACAAAAAAGGGACTTATCCTAAACCCACTGCTTGGTCAGGAGCACAGCCAGACTCAGCCCAATCGAGTTGCCCCGTGAGGCTCCCCCGGTTCTGCCTGCTAGCCCAGCCCAAGTTCCTGGTACCCCCAATTTACTAACTCTGTGATATCCTTACAAACCCCACTGGAAGCCACAGAGTTGCCCCTGCGGATTTCCAGCCAGCTCTTGCCCCGTTAGAATGGCCATTCTACCTTCCCTCTGGCCATCAGTACAGGCTCTGCACCCTAGTCTCAGAGTGGCCTGGGGGCACCGAGGATAGATGTGACTTGCCTAGAATCCCACAGTTAGCATGACTTACACTTAGGACCTTGAGACCAATTCTCTAACCACTACCCCACATTGTCTCTCTACCCTCATTTTACAGATGGGGAAACTGAGGTAAAGAGTTATTGAAAATCTAGAAAGCAGGCAGAGAAGGGCAGGCAGGATAATGTGTATGAAGCCACCCTGGAACTGCAAGGTGCCAAGTTCCTGCCCTCTGTGGACCAGTTGAAGGAAGTGGGGCTGTTTCCCCTGCAGGAAAAACTGGAGGAGAGGGAGGGCAGGGCAGGGCAGGGCAGGGCAGGGCGCCATTGTGCTCTCCAAGACTTCCAAAGACTAAACTGAAAATAATAAAGGGTTTTTTTTTAAAATAAAGGATTTGAAAGAGCCTCTGGGGGAGGAGGAGGGGGAGGAGGGAGGAGGCCCGGGGCGTTGCCCCTGCAGGAAGAGCCCGTAGCCAAGGGTAGGCTCTGGGGCAGTGGCCTGGACTTCCTAGAGAAGTAGCGTTGGGTGCTCCATCCTGGAAGTCTCCCAGCAAAGCCTGAATAAGCCCTTGGTAGGGAGACTGTCGAAGGTCTTCCATTGGCTTGAACCAGATGGTCTTGGAGGGAGGTCCACGCGGAGAGGCGACGTGGACCAATAGAGACAAAGCAGGCCGGCGTAGAGTCCCGAGGACTGGCCTAGACGGGGTGCTCTTTGCCCCTGGCAAGTCTCACTCTCCAATTCGCGATTTCCTCATCTGCAAAATGGAGCTGATGAGCTCTCTGGTGCCTCCTTCTCGGCCTTCTGTCCTCCACGTGGAAGCCTTGGCCGGGCTTAGAAAGCAGCGCCTACAGGGCAGTTAGTATGGTGGCCGGGGCTGGGGGGAGGAGGGAGCCGGGTAGCTCCGAGCCTAGGCGAGAATCCGCGACCAGAAGGCCAGGCTGACTCCAAGACAGGACAGAACCAGCATTGCAGGGGTCAGATGGGGAAACGTAGCCAGACAGCAAATGGTCTGAAAAGGATCTTGGGGTTTAAGTGGACCGCAAGCCCAATAGGCTAGGGCCAGACCAAAGCAGCCTTAGGCTGCGGGAAGGGTAGGCCAAAGCTTCCTGGGTGCAGGTGCGGGGGCTGCCTTCTCAGGCCTGGAGTTTTAGCAGGATAGTTAAGAGCCTCGGCTCTCTGACCTATGAGGATGGCTTGAAGCAACTGGGTCTATTTAGCCTGGGGAAAGGAAGCTCCGGGACAACGTGATAGCTGTGTTCCAAGGCTAGAAAAGCTGCCCCGGGCAGGAGGGTGAGCTGGCCTCTAGGAATGTGTCCCATTGGGTGGAGGAACCACTCTAAGAATGTCTAGGAGACCCAAAGAGCCAGCTGCTTCCCATGAGCCCCCGCGCCTCCCTCCACTGCCGTCACCTACTTCAGGGTCTTCTTGGGAACCATCAGCATTGGCTTTGAGCAGCACAGCATCTTTTCATACTCTGTTCCTGGGCTGCCGGTTCCAGCCAGCCAGCACTTGGGAAGCCCCTACTGTGTGTCCGGCTCTGTGCTAGGAGCCCACCAGGACCTGCCAGTAAAAAGGGAGGCGCTTCCAGCCTTAACAACAGGACCCCTATTAAGGATGCTACAAGGTCCGAAGGGAGACTGAGGCCAGGACTAGGAGAAATGTGACCTGACTCGGAGAGCTTGAGCTTCAGTTGAGTTCCCCACTGCAATGAAAGCACTGCTCTAGCCCCCCCAGGAATAAACTAGACTCCCCATTGCCTGGAAAGTGCTTCCTCATCTCTACTAGTGCAGGAAAAGGGCGTTTCTTTGCATCTCATTTGGCAATCCAGCTAGGCAATGGGGGTCAAGTGACTTGCCCAGGGTTACCCAGCTAGGAAGTGTCTGAGGCCAGATTGGAACCCAGGACCTCCTGTCTCTAGGCCTATCCACAGAGCCACTCAGCTGCTCCTAAAGCATTCTTAAAAGACCTACTGTGTGCTAGATGCTGAGGAAACAAAGCTTAAAATGAAATCATTCCTGAGCTTCACAGCAACCTAGTAGCATCCGTGATTGGCGAGATATCAAGATCTGGGTTCAAATCTTGCCTCAGATGCCTCCTGGCTGTGTGATCCTGGCCAAGTCACTTAGCTTCTCAATAAATATCCTTCTACACTCTGACACCCAGGTGGGTGCCATCTGCATTAGTGGAGGAAGTTCCCAATACCATTAGTCTGGGGTGTGTATGTATGTATGTATGTTTGGGGGAGGGGTTGGACAAATGAGGCCTTAGCCTCCTGGAGAAATGACTTGCCCAAGGCCACATAGCTAGAAAGTGGTAGGCCTGGGAAGGCTTCAAAATTGCATTATTGATTTATTACTCATTATAATATATGTTGTTGCTGGGAAGCACCTTTTGTCCTGAAGGATTCAGAAATGATTTAAAAACCAGATTGGCAGTCCAGCTGCTGCTGAGACAGAATAGAGCAGCTGGGGAAAAGAGAGAGATGCTGAGAGACAGAGACAGAGAAAGAGAGAGATACAGAGAGACGGAGAGACACACACACAGAGACAGGAGGAGAAACAGAGTCAGAGACAGAGAAAGAGAAAGAGATACTGAGAGACAGAAACACAGAGAAAGAGAGACAGAAATACTCAGACACAGAGAGAGATACTGAGAGACAGAGAGACACACAGAGACAGGAGATAGAGAGAGAAAGAGAAAGAAGGAAGGAAGGAAGGAAAGAAAGAAAAGAAGGAAAGAGAGAGAGAGGAAGGAAGGAAAGAAAGAAAGAAAGGAAAGAAGGAAAGAAAGA
>NW_025397295.1:0-3556 GCF_016433145.1 Gracilinanus agilis | reverse complement strand
CTATAAAAATATAAAAAATAATAAATATAAAAATTTATGATAAAGGCCTCATTTCTCAAATTCATGTGGAACTGAGCCAAATTTAGTTTTAAAAAAGATCCATTTCCCAGTTGATAAATGGTCAAATTATATAAATAAGAAGCTTTCAGGGGAAGAAATCAGTTACCAAGCATCAGATGAAAAAAATGCTCTAAATCTCTGCTGATTAGACAAATGCAAATGAAAAAAGTCTGATATCCCACCCTATACCTTTTATATTGGTTAAAATAACAGAAAAAAGAAAATGATAAATGCTCAAGGGAATTTGGAAAAATTGGGACATCAACAATCAAATTGGTGGAGTTGTGAAATAGTCCAACAATTCTGGAGACAAATTTGGAATGATACCTAAAAAGCTATAAAACTCTATATACACAATGACCCAGAATTACCACTACTAGGCCTGTATCCCAAAGAGATCAAAGGAAAGAAAATAGGTCCTATCTGTCCCAAAATATTTGTAGCCACTCATTTTGGGTCAAATAATTGGAAGTTGACAGAATGCCCTTCATTTGGGGAATTCTTGAGCAAGTTTTAGCATAGGACTGTGAAGGAATACTACTTTGCTATAAACATGTCGAGAAAAGTGATTTCTGAAAATCTTGGGAAGATATAAGAACTCGGGAAAAGGAAAGTGATGAATATATTACCAAAGAACTAATGAGAAAAAATGCTCTGCACAGCCAAGGAGGAACTATAGGAATGTGATTGCAGATTGGATACAGCATCCTTCACCTTATTTCCTTCATGAGTTTTGTATCATACATGTGATATGAGTCTTCAGTCACAGCATGGGGAAAATGGGAATATATATTACATAAAAGCACAAATATAACCTATATCTAACTATTACTTCCTTGGGACAGTGAGGGGTGGGATAGAGGGAGAAAATCTTAATTGTAAAATGTCAGAAAACAATTATAAAAAATTGTTTCTCTTTGTAATGGGAAAAATAAAAATGTGATAAAAAAGAAGAGAAAGTGAAAAGATCAGAACCAGAAAAACATTGTATAGCAATACCACATGGATGATCAACTGTGAAAAAGTTAGCTACTCTAATCATGACAAAGATCTAATCTAATTTCAAAGGATCCATGATAAAAATGTGAAAGAGAACTGATGAACTCTGAATGAAAACTTGAAACTGACTTTTTTCATTTTGTTTCTTTTTTGTGTGGGTCAGTATTTTCTTTTGACACATAACTAAATAGAAATGTTTTGCATGATTCTCTATGTAAAATCAATATGAAATTGCTCATTTTCTCAAGTGGGGGGATGAGTAGGAAATTCAAAATCACAAAAAAAAGAATGCTTTTTAAAACAAATAATTGGAAAAGATTTCACAAAATAAATAAAACATTTTAAAAAAGAAAAAAAATAAGAAGCTTGAATTGTACAAGGGGAATTATATCTACCTAACCGTATATAGAAATATTTTTAGTCATAATAAGAACAATGCAATTAGAGGGTGAGGGTGTGGGGACAGTGAAGTCAAGTTGGAAATAGTAATGGATAAAGTATTATCCTTAGAGACAAAAAGGCTTGAGTTCAAACCTTGCCTCAAATATTTACTAAATATTTCTGTGTCAGGTTTGAACATTTTCAGGTCTCAGTTTTTCATCATAAAACATAATTGCTGAGATCCAAAGTCCTTGCCAGTTCTCAATTTGTGATCCTACAAGTCTTTGATCAGAAAAGGACTTGTGGGGGATTTCACAATTAAACTGATTTTTGGAGAACTTGGGATCCTGAGAAATAGAGGTAAGAACAAAGGAGGTCAGGAATGGGGAACAGGTATGAGATATCAGTTGGGATCTGTCTGTGGAGAAGAGGGAGTACAAGAGTGTGTGAGGTGACATAATAGGAAATGAGCTTGGAATCCTCGGTTGGAATTTGAAGGACTTTCCACATCAAGCGGAGGAGTTGTATTTGATCCCGAGAGCAATAGGGAGACAATGAAGTTTATTGAGTAGTGGAGAATTGTGGCTAGACAGGAGCTTTTAAAACATCACTATGACACTAATGTGGAGCATGAAAGCAGAGAGGAGACACTGCAGACAGATAAAGCAACTAGTGGACTATTATATGAGTTTAGAGAAGGGCTTCTGGCAGGAGATAGCTACAAGAGAAATGAAAGAAAAATAGAACAACTTGAGAATTAATCCATTAACTTCATTAGAATGCTAAGGTTTAAAAACCCCTGCAATAACCAATATCTATGTGGTGTGAATTTGAGGACCTTCCTTATCCTTGCTAATCTACTTGGAATACTGTCCAGCGTAGGACATCTTTCACCAAATAAAATCATCCCACTATCTGTTGAGTGTGGAATAACATCCTTCCCTTGCAAACCCAAAGGAAATGAAGAAGAATGCCAGCCAGAGAGTTTGAAACTCTGGGTGGAGCTCAGCGACCTCCATGACTGTGGGACTTCTCTTACATTGCTTACCTTCTCCAAGCCTCAGTGTTCTCAACTGTAAAATGGTTCAATCAGATTAGATACAATTTTAAGTTCTTCCAGATTTTTGGTGGCTACAAGATACCTAATTCCAATTTCCAAAAGTATTATATGAAGGGATTATGTTGTAAGTAAGGGCCTCTAAGGTAACCCCTAATTCTAGATCTGTGATCCAAAGATACCTCTTCTTCCCCTTATCTAAGTTAAATATGCCTAAAAAAGCTCAGTTAGGCAGCCACAAAATTGTGAGGCATATAATAATTTGTTGCTATCATTGTTTTATTCATCATTCGTGTCTGACTGGATGAACCCAGTGGAGTTTTCTTGGCAATGCTCTTGGAGTGATTTGTGATTTCCTTCACCAACTCATTTTACAAATGAGGAAACTGAGGCACATGGGGTTAAGTGACTTCCCAGGGTCACACTGCTAGTCACTCTCTGAGGCTGGCTTTGCACTCAAGACCTCTTGACTGTTGGCCTGGCACTCTCTTCACTATGCTACTTCATTGCCCTGATAATCAAGGACCATTTAAAAATTGTTCAATTCGTTTCCCCACCTAGAAGAGAACCAACTGTTCAGCTCCCGCATTAAGGGCTTCCTACAACCCAGAAGACTTCCTGAGCTTTATAACTACTTGTGAATCGTATAGACATGACCCTTCAGCCCTACCTCAACTCACAAACACCCACTGTGCAATAAGTGCTCTAGTGAATTCCTATCAGCTGCGCCATATACAGCTCATTGTAATAAGCTGATGAGCCCAGCTCCTTGGGGCCGGAATTGAGGAGGCTAAGAAAGGGCATATTATTATTATTATTATTATTATTATTATTATTATTATTATTATTATTTTGAATCCTTTCAGGCAGTAGGTCTGGACCCCAAAAGGTTTTATTTAGTATTAAGGGATAGGAGAAGTGATAGGAAGAGGGAAGCACTCACATGGATTGGAGCATAGGACCAATATGTGCAATTGTGTGGTTGGTTATTATATATTATTATATATTATATTATAGATCTCATTTAGAGATATATTATATGATATTAGAGATATATTA